>NC_142350.1:60020000-60280000 GCF_059441175.1 Urocampus carinirostris
TTTCTCTTTAATCTACTAGTCCGGCCCCTGACAGAATGTTTGTTCTATTGTGTGGCCCCCGAGTTAAAATGAGTTTGACACCCCTGGTCTACGCTTTTAGGTTCACACTTCCTGCTTTTTTTCTGACAATTATTCGAGGACTAGATATCATTGTATGGTGAAGTGAAACCCAAAATAGGTGTTAAAAAGCAGAAGTAGAATACAAACTATGGAGATTCTCTAATTCCCTTTTTTTGGGTACCCGTAGCAGCAAGATGTCAGCTGCCTTTCGATGTCATTCAGGTTGCGTCAAATAAATTATAATCTCTCGACTTTCGAGTATTTAAAAAAATGCTCGTTTAAAGGAGCATCCTCAGTCTGCTCGTTCATGATGCATGTGCAAGTACTTGCATTTCTTAGACACGTTCAAGTACACCTTTTTTTCAATCTTTCTTGGAGTTTGGGTTGACGTTTTGACGGAATTTGGAACAGGCCTCTTCTTACTTTCCCCATTTTCAGGCTACACTAACAAACAGTGACAAAAAATGTTGGGACGAACATGAAGTCACTCTCCAGCACTGTATATAAATAAAGATTTAAAAATTGTGTTCTTGAACTTTAATTTTGTTGATAATAAAGATCTTTATACTAGTAGTTCCTCACGCTGAGGTTTTGAGTTGTTCCTTGCCCGCATGTTGGTTTAAGATCAGGTAATTGTGTCATTTTAATCCTGTGCAGTCCTTTGAGACATTTTGGTGATTAAGGGCTATGTAAATAAATGTGACTTGACATTTCCTTGCTCTCATGTAGGTTTCAGATCAGGGGATGGTGTAATGATGTTTTTGTGCAGCCCTTTGAGACGATTTGTAATTAAGTTGCTATATATATAAACATGACTTGACTTGACTTAAACTATTTATTGTACCTTCAAGCAGTGCTTTGATGGCAGACACTCGAACAATATTTCATATGTTTCAATAATTTCCTTCTTGTTACTGCTTTCTACTTTTCCTCCCCCTTATCCCTTACTTTGTTGGGACTCATAAATATGGGCATAAAAAGAAATAAAACAAACAAAATCACAATAAAATGTGATGTGGTCCCTCCCAAACACCAGGGTTGGGTAGGGTTACTTTAACTGGATTACTTTCAATTACTTTTGGATTACTCCAATACCAAATATGCTAAGAAAAGACAAAAGAAACTAAATATGAATGAAATTAGTAAATTTTGTGCAGGCTTGGGGAGTAACGGAATACATGGAACGGCAAAAATGATGTTGGCAAGCTGTTTGGATTTATTTTCATTTTGTTTCAAAGAGATCAAAGCCAGGAGAGAAAGCTTACCACGTGTTGTGAGTCATAATTGTATTCATATTTAGTTTCTTTTGTCTTTTATTAGCATATTTGGTATTGGAGTCATCCAAAAGAAATTGAAAGTAATCAAGTTAAAGTAATCCTACCCAAGCCTGGCTCTCACACAGGGGTCACTGTCTCTCTCTCTCTCTCTCTCTCTCCTTCCCTTATTCTCTCACTCTATCCCTCTTTCTCACTCTCTCTGTTGCTTTTTCTCTTTCTTTGTTCCTCTTTGTCTCTTTCTGTGATTCGTTTTACCTTATTTTGCTCTCTCTTCCTTTTTTCCTTTTCTCACTCTTTCTCTCTCTTTCTCTCTCTCTCACCCCCCTCTCTCTTACTCTCTCTCTCTTTCTTTCTCTTTCTCTCTCTTAGCCCTCTCTCTCTCTTTCTTTCTCTCTATCTCTCTTAGCCCTCTCTCTCTCTCTCTCTCTCTCTCTCTCACACTCTCTCTGTCTCTCTTAGCCCTCTCTCTCTCTTTCTTTCTCTCTATCTCTCTTAGCCCTCTCTCTCTCTTTCTTTCTCTCTATCTCTCTTAGCCCTCTCTCTCTCTCTCTCTCTCTCTCTCTTTCACTCTCTCTGATGTGAGTCATAATTTTATTCATATTTAGTTTCTTTTGTCTTTTATTTGCATATTTGTTATTGGAGTAATCCAAAAGTAATTGAAAGTAATCAAGTTAAAGTAACCCTACCCAACCCTGTCAAACACAATTGGGGTGATACCGATTAACGGGACAAGAAAAAAAAGACTAAGCAGGGCATTCAAGTCAAGTCATGTTTATTTGTGACGCCCTTGATCACAAGGAGTCTCAAAGGGCTTCCCAGACCACAGATTATTGCAAAGCACATACTATTATTACACCATCCCCTGATCTAAAACCTACATGAGAGCAAGGAAAAACTCAAAAAACCCTTTCATCAAAACACAGCAATATTGATTTAAATAGTAAGCAAAAATACATCGAATAAATGTGCATTTTTTTCAAAAGAAACGTGTTAGTTTTACATTTGCATTTATTCGACATAGCATGGGCCTCACCTTTCTTTTTTGTTGCTATGGGTACCCAAAAACAAGAAAACCACCCTTTTTCCTTATTTTTTTTTGTTTTTTTTCTTTATTTTTTTTAAGCTTTTTCCATGCCTTTCTCGCAAAAGGCTTGGCAAAAGAAATTAGAAGGAAAATTTTGCTGTTGAGTCTTTGAGTCTCCGTCATTTGTATTTGCTTTCTCATCTTCGTTTTAGGTTTCTCACACAAAGGGTCTTCAACCCGGTGCCCCCTCGAGACATTGCGAGTTTCTCGTAAAATGCTTTTTTTAGTGGTTGTCTGAGTCTAACATCAAATTACATGGTAATAACACAGTAATAACATGTAATAACATGATTGTTTTTTTTTAGAACTGCATATCAAACTGGGTGCCCTTTACGCTAATCAGCAACAAAATGTAGCTCTCGGGTTGAAAAAGGTTGAAGAACCCAGCACTACACAATACGGCGATATCTAGTGGTCAATTAACACACACTGTCTCTTTAAAATCAAAACAAATGGGCGAGGACGATCCACAAGAGGGGCTGGCAATATAATTACTAAATGTTCCTTTTCCGAGAGATGAAAGAAGGCTTTGTCGACTCAGCTCAAGTGGGTTGGAAAGAGATTTTATCATCAGTCAAAATAGTCAAAATAATGCACCAGATGATATTATATATCTAAGTTATTGTGCATCACTAAAGATGATCAATTACCGTGTTATTATTTTTTTTTGATGCAGATCTCCGGTTCAAGTTTTTGGCAGTGTTCCCATCCTCAGAGTAATTACTTTTACTCATTAATTTACCCGTGCAATGGCCCGCCAGCCACCGAGAAACACTGATTTATCCCATTTCAAAAACAAAGTTGAGTAACAGTCATAAAGGCAATATAATGTAAACACTATTGCATCACCTCAAATGACATCAAAACGCCTATGAGATTGCTTGGATCATTTTGATAAAACCATCACTGTCAAATACATTTTTGAGTATTAGAATATGATATGATGAAATTGTGAATGTATTTAATTGCTGTTAAAAGTGTCGATAAAAACTCATATCGTTGGGATATGATATCATGAAATTGTGTGTTTAATTGCTGTTAAAAATGACGAAAAAATTGTTAAAACGTCACGAAATTGTGAATATGCTTAATTGCTGTTAAGATTGTCGAAAAAAATTGCTCAAACCTCACATTGTTTATTTGCTAAAAAAACCAAAAAAAAAAACCAAGAAGTATTTAATTGCTGTTAAAAGTGTCGATAAAAACTCATATCGTTGGGATATGATATCATGAAATTGTGTGTTTAATTGCTGTTAAAAATGTCGACAAAATTGTTAAAACGTCATATTATCAGATATAACGAAATTCTAAATATGCTTAATTGCTGTTAAAATTGTCGAGAAAATTTGTTCAAACCTCACCATTGTTTATTTGCTAAAAACCCAAAAAAACAAAACCAAGAAGTATTTAATTGCTGTTAAGTGTCGATAAAAACTCATATCGTTGGGATATGATATCATGAAATTGTGTGTTTAATTGCTGTTAAAAATGTCGACAAAATTGTTAAAACGTCACGAAATTGTGAATATGCTTAATTGCTGTTAAAATTGTCGAGAAAAATTGTTCAAACCTCACATTGTTTATTTGCTGTTAATAGTGTCAATAAAATTGTTTAAACCAAAAAAAACAAAAAATTATTGTTGGGATTTGACTTGACTTGAAAAATGACTTGAAATAAAATTGTTCAAACCAAAATATATATATATATTGTTGGGATATGATATAATGAAATTGTGTGCTTAATTGCTGTTAAAAATGTCAGAAAAAATGGTTAAAACGTCATATTGTCAGATAGAACGAAATTGTGAATACGCCTAATTGCTGTTAAAATTGTCGAGAAAAATTGTTCAAACCTCACATTGTTTATTTGCAGTTAATAGTGTCGATAAAATTGTTCAAAGCAAAAAATGACCGGGCAACTCCTGTCATTCCTCTGTTTCCCAGCAAAAACTCACCAACAAGACGAATGTCCCCAAAAACTCTGCCATGCATTCTCTGAGCAGAGCGTTGCCCACTCGGAAGACGCGACGCTTCATCATGGCGGAAAGTTTGTAAGCAGGCGCTTCTTCTGCGGTACGAGACGCATCTCCTCGTCCGGCCCGTCGCTCGCTCCCCTTTTCTGGCCGGCTCCTCTCAGGCTAACAATCATTTACCAGTTTGATCAGAGCGCACACATTCACAGCGTTTGGCTGCAGATGGCAGTGATGCAGACATAAAGAGTTTAAAATAAGCTTTCGCTTTTACGCATTCTCACATCATTTGCCAAAATCATTATTATCATTATGGAAACTCAAGGACCCACCCTTTCAGGCATGCTGTACTTACTGGGTGAGCCACATTGTACGGAACCAAGACTAGGCTATTGTGTGGTTACAAAAGAGGTGTTGGCGTGGTGATCTCTACTGATTTTAGAAGAGAATGAGTGGTTCAGTACATTTCTGTTGTTATTCACTTTGAAGTTCTAAACATTGTACTTCATCATAAAGGTTGACATCACTTTTTTGCATAGTAAACTTTGTTCGTTTGGTCGGTCGGTCGGTCGGTAGGCTGGTAGGTAGGTTGGTACGGTTGGTTGGTAGGTTGGTTGGTAGGTTGGTTGGTAGGTTGGTTGGTAGGTTGTTTGGTTGGTTGGTAGGCTGGTAGGTTGGAAGGTTGGTTGGTTGGTAGGCTGGTAGGTTGGTAGGTTGGTTGGTAAGCTGGTAGGTTGGTAGGTTGGTTGGTAAGCTGGTATGTTGGTTGGTTGGTTGGTTGGTTGATTGGTTGGTAAGCTGGTAGGTAGGTTGGTTGGTTGGTAGGTTGGTTGGTAAGCTGGTAGGTTGGTTGGTTGGTTGGTTGGTTGGTAAGCTGGTAGGTTGGTAGGTTGGTTGGTAGGTTGGTGGGTTGGTTGGTTTCGAGGTTGGTGGGCTGGTTGGTTTCGAGGTTGGTGGGCTGGTTGGTTGGTTGGTTGGTTGGTTGGTGGGTTGATGGGTTGGTTGGTAGGCTGGTTGATGGGTTGGTTGGTAGGCTGGTTGATGGGTTGGTTGGTAGGCTGGTTGTTTGGTTGGTTGGTAGGTTGGTAGGTTGGTTGATTGGTTGGTTGGTAAGCTGGTATGTTGGTTGATTGGTTGATTGGTTGGTAAGCTGGTAGGTAGGTTGGTTGGTTGGTTGGTTGGTTGGTAGGTTGGTTGGTAAGCTGGTAGGTTGGTTGGTTGGTTGGTTGGTTGGTTGGTAGGCTGGTAGGTTGGTTGGTTGGTTGGTAGGCTGGTTGGTTGGTTGGTAGGCTGGTAGGTTGGTAGGTTGGTAGGTTGGTTGATTGGTTGGTTGGTAAGCTGGTACGTTGGTTGGTTGGTTGATTGGTTGGTAAGCTGGTAGGTAGGTTGGTTGGTTGGTAGGTTGGTTGGTAAGCTGGTAGGTTGGTTGGTTGGTTGGTTGGTTGGTTGGTAGGCTGGTTGGTTGGTAGGTTGGTTGGTTGGTTGGTTGGTAGGCTCATAGGCTGGTTGGTTGGTTGGTTGGTTGGTTGGCTGGTAGGTTTTTTGGTTGGTTGGTTGGTGGGCTGGTGGGTTGGTTGGTTGGTATGTTGGTTGGTTGGTTGGTAGGCTAGTGGGTTGGTTGGTTGGTAGGTTGGATCCCTCAACCACTAGGGTTGTAGGGGCACGATCTCGGTTGCCCTAACCGCCATAGTCATAGGGGCACCATTTCGGTTGCCCTAACCGCCATAGTCATAGGGGCACCACTTCCTGTGGCGTGTCTTGCGCAAGTACAGCCCATTCCTCTGAAAAAACGTTTCTTTGGTTGTTTGCTCCCCTATATGAAAATGATTGGAATGGTTTCCATGGATACCAGTAGCAGGAGAAGCCTCTTGATCTGAAATACTCAAATACAGCACCTTCATCATTTGGTCGCTGTTATTGTTTGTGTAAAGCAGCAGTTCTGGTTCTGCACTTGCACAACCACCAAATTAGGGAGCAGTGGCACTGTCATTGGCAATGTGTGCTGTTTAGATTTAGCCTCCACGCAGTTCATACAGCACACAATACGAGAATTCAGTATGAAGTGTAAAAGACCCTCAAGTAACCCCACGAAAAAATATTTTACACGGATGTAGACGGATAGTAATGGGCAAAATGAAGCCTCATGAACCAATTAGACCTTACGTGACATGTTTCACTACTCTGTGTTTCATATATCTCTCTACTGAACTCTGCTGCAGTAATGGAGTATTGCAGCTACATCATTGGGATCCGGCAAAAACAAATCTTAATTGTTGATAAATTGTAATTCCTCGACAAATAAAGTCAATAATAATAATAATAATAATAATAATTTCCTTGTATTGTCATTCTGTATAACAATGTACACAGAACGAAATGTCGATTGCACCTGACCCGTTGTAGCGAGCCGATGCAGCCGCAGCCAACAGAGGGCGCCGCCGACCACTTAATAATGCATGCATGTCATTTTTAAAACAACATTTGATTGATTTTTATCCAAGAAAACAAATGTGTTCAATGCAAAGGGACTTAATCTTCTACGTCTCTTGGACAAGGTTTCTCCAGCCTAAACTGAGTCAATAAATACAGTTGGCTGACTATATAAGACATCACTATTGCTGACTAAGAATGACTGACTAAGTGAAGGACAACAAACAATCAAAAACAACTCTCTTCACATCCGTGTGGAAAAAAACATTCTGTTTCACTCGCTGTATCTGCACGCCAACTCGCTCCTCGTGATGTGTCGTTCTTGAACAAGACGGCTCTATGAGCCGACTCTTGAAAGGGGACGATAGGAGCCGGTTCCCCTCGAGGCGTTTTTCTCCCCTTGTGATTGGCCGATATGCTATTTTCATGGATTCTGTGTTGTCAAAGTTAAATCAAAATCGTTTTGTATTTATCTTTTTCTGTAGATCTGTAAATATATTAATATGTTTCAAGGACAATGTATGCTTTAAAACATCTTTTCACCATTACATTTTTTACATTAAAAGTGTAACGTTTATACTTGTATTTTATTAATTTGTTGTTGGACTGAAAATTCCATGTTTTCAATCCATGTGAGATGTCAGATATTCTGAGTTGCTCGACTTCAAAGTTGCTTAGTTTAAAAAGGTTTAAAATGCAAATAAGTTAAAAATTTGCTGTGGCGTAAAACAATACATCCGTCCGTTCATCCATCTATTATCTGCACCGCTTATCCTCAATAAGGTCGCGGGGGTGCTGGAGCCCATCCCAGCTGTCTTCGGGCAGGGGACCCCCTAAACTGGTTGCAAGCCAGTCGCAGGGCATAAAAAAATATATGGTATTATAATTTAGTCGAATTTTTTTGAATTGATTTATTTTGTGCATAATGTTACCCAATAATTGGAAAAATATGGATTAAAGAAACAAAAGCAATCTAAAGGGCCGTTTAGAAGCTGAGAAGGCCGGCTCTTTTAATGAGCTGAGCCGAAAAAGACAGTTTTATAAAAAGAGCTAGAACTCCCATCACTACTTTCTCCCCGTTTGCACCGGATCCAAGCCCTTTCTCTACCTGCGTGACACGTCAGCAAGAGTGAGCTATGGGTCGGGCCTGGTCAAATGACCAAATCCGCTCGACCGAAAACGAGGCTTCATTTTCCCAGTCACGTGATGCCACGTCAACGACAGACGCTTCGAGCAGGGCTTCATTCGTCACGCCTTCTCTACACAAGCTACAAAGCCCCGCTCCATTTTGCCCATCACTCAAGACAGGCGAAGAAAGACTCAAGAGTAACAAAAGTCTCCTCCCGAAAGCTAAGTTTGACGAAGCGTACGAAGCACTTCACTGCAACCACTGTCATGATTGCCAAAATGAAGACACCTGGGGCAATCGTTTGGCGCACAGGAGCGCTTTCTCTGATTGGCTGGCACTCTCCTCTTAAGCTGTCAGTGCCCAGAGGAGAGTGTAAGACCGTGCTTGTGTCTTTCTGTGTGTTTTGCCAGATTCCAGTACCAAAGACCTTTCCTGTTTGATTCCTGTCTGCCTTCGGTGTCAACCTGTTTCTGCCCCACGCTTCCGACCTGCTCTCCTGCCCTGGCCATCGACCTGCCCGCTAAGCCGTATCGATTCTGCCTACCTGTCACGGAACTGCCATTGCTTCTAACGCTGCTAGCGACCGACAATCATCGGCTTTCTAAGCAAGCTCTGTCAGCTCAATCCAATAAAGATTCCTTTAAAACGAACGCAATTGGGTCCGAGATTCCATTCTGGTTCCTGACAACCACTGAGGTGGAGATGAGGAAAGACTAGATTGCTTGCTTTGTTAAAACTGTTGTCAAGAAGCAAAGCGATGCTGCCACTACTAATAAAAACAAAATTGAATGTGCAAATAGGCAAAAATAAATAATAAAAGTATGAAATGCGCAAATCTACATATGATAACAAAAAAACTGACTACTATTAGTAGCAATACGTTTAACGTTTATTCTGTTTATATTACTGTAAGCCTGCAATGGGGGTTACATAAGAAGCTAGTTTTCTGTTTAGTTTCGACTATTATTGCACACACCATTTTGTTGTTTCGACTGTTATGAACTGTTAACATCATTGCCACTCCCGACCAACCATGTTGCTGTTCTTTGAGGTTCACGGCCTGTAGAGCTGATAGTCTTTATAGCTCTGAGGAGAGCCTTTAGAACAGGTTGGAAACTCTTATCTGAGGTTTGGCTTTCTCTCCCTGTTCTTCTTGCAAGTTCAAAATTCACTAATGGCTTTTCTCCTTATTTTGAGTGTCTACTAAAGGGTAAGCCTATCAAAATAAAATAAAAACTAAAGATGATCTAGACTTTCATGGAAATTCAGATTATAAAAAAGGTCAATTTGACATTGAAGAAAAAGGTTACTGTACTTTAAAACGTCTTTTTAATTATTTTTTTTCTGCTATGGTGTACGCACCCCAAATAGTTGTACAGTGGAACCTCGGTTCTCAACCGTTATCCGTTCCAGAACCCTGTTCGAAAACCGATTCGTTCGATCACCGAAATCATTTTTCCCATTAAAAATAATGTAAATCGTTTTAATC
This sequence comes from Urocampus carinirostris, assembly GCF_059441175.1. NCBI lineage: Eukaryota > Metazoa > Chordata > Actinopteri > Syngnathiformes > Syngnathidae > Urocampus > Urocampus carinirostris. The sequence goes on from NC_142350.1 coordinate 60,029,440, forward strand.
CGTTCCAACACCCTGAATGTTTACCTTGAATGTTTAACGTAAACATAAAGCTAACCCAGGCGAATCGTACGTTCGCGTTATCGTAATCTTCCGTACGAAAGATTACGCTAACATGAACGTGTAAAAATTAAAAAAAAGGATAGAGAAAAGAATTATGAATAGGATTTCTTACCTTTGTGGTGGTCAGCAGAAGGCACAGGTGGACGGTGGGGTATTCTCTAGCAAGATCAGACACTCCACCTCCTTCCTATTTTGCTATTATTTCTTTCTTAAATGCAATAGTTGTACGCACTACTTTTCTTTTTTCACCTTTAGCAACTTTGCGGCTTGCACTGACTTTCTTCGGAGGCATAATTAGGGGCTAAAACACTTCGTACACCTATATTAAAAGCGAAAGCAAAACGAAGCACATCCGCACGCGATAACAGTTAGTCACGAAAAGAGCCATCTACACCCGTACGCCGCTCAGCATCGCACCCTAGCGTACGCACTCACGCATTACCGGCGTTCGAACTCCGATTTTTTGACCGAACAGCGAAGCAAGAATTTCTCGAAATTTTGGGTCGGACTCCGATTTGTTCGAACTGAGAGGTGTTCGAAAACCAAGGTTCCACTGTACTTGGTATTGGTGTCTACTTGAGGATTCATAGTGGTCTAAAAAACAGTGTTGAACACTCATTATGAACGGTGTTGGTAGTAACGCTGTTGTAAAGCGTTATTTTTTCAGTAACGGGGTGATCTGACTCATTTTTTTTCTCTTTTTTCCCTTATTGTATTCCCTCCCCCATTTTCCTCTTAATTTATTAAAATCAGTTTATACTGTTTAATGCTGGTTGTTATTTGATTATTCATTCATTATTCATTATCTGCACTGCTCAAATTCGCTCACTCATTCACACCTAGGGACAATTTGGACCGGCCAATTCACCTGACATGCATGTTTTTGGAATGTGGGAGGAAACCGGAGTGCCCGGAGGAAACCCACGCAAGCACGGGGAGAACATGCAAACTCCACACAGGGGGTTCGATCTCATGACCTCAAAACTCTGCCGCACACGCGTTAACCACTGCTCCGCCGTGCTGCCCGTTATTTTATCATATTGTTTACTATTTTTATTTGTTGCTTTTCAAATATAGGATACATCTATTGCTGGCAATAAACATTACAGGGTTCTATTACACTAACTACATGTCAGTTTTTCTTTAATCAACTGACTCAAACACTGTTCATAAAATTTCCAATTCTTTGACATACAACTTCTTTTAAAAGTAAAGAAAATTATGACTTTCCCTGGTAACTAGTTTCTCATATTATAGAATAATTGGGTCACTAACTCAGTTACTTTTTGAAAGAAGTAGTGAGTAACATTTTTAAAGTAACGTGCCCGACACTTTATAAGTACGAAACGGTTCTGGATCTTCTCACAATAAAGAACCAAGTTGAATTCCATCCCAAGTCTAAGCTCTTCAGGCATTTTCCAGGAAATGTTTGTTTTGTGAAGCATGACATTCACAAACAAAACATTACCTAGTTGGCACTGCAAATAGACCGACTAGTTCTGTTGAACTCTGAGCTCAAGGCAGCGATCACAACACGAAGGTTCTGTGACATAATTCAGAATGATCCAATTATTCTGTTTTGGATTGAACTATTGTAGAAATCACTGTGCTCTGAATGAATTAATCTTTTTATTTCGAACATAACATAAAAAAGCAAAAATCAAAATAATAAAATAAAACACACAATGTTATCGTACACGTTCGAAAGGGAGTAGGAAGAAGCATATGCTAATTAAATCCTAACCCTTTGACTTCATTAATAATTGTGTCTCACAGTTAGCTCTTTTGTGTATTTACATACAACAAACACATATTTAATATACATGTTTACATTGGCTCTGTGGATACAGAGTCTCTTTATTATCATCATCACTACTTCCATCACTTATTTTACCATCATCTGTCAGGACCAGAACGGAGACAGGACCCACTTGCGTGTGTTTCTCTCAGTTTTATTGGGAAGAAAGGAAAGGATTGCACACACAATCCGGTGATCGCTGGTCGCGGGAGACAGGTCGCTCTGAACGCGGAAGCGGCACTTCCGTGGCGAGCGATGGCGGTGTAGGGAACGGAAAAAACGGGTCAGCAGCCAGGACAGGAGAGCAAAAGCGTGGTCGGGATCAGCAACGAGTCGAAAGCCAGGAGAGGAGACTAGACGTGGTCAAGATCAAAAAACGGGTCGAAGCCGGGAAACATACGGGAGCAAAAACAGGAGTGAGTCAGCGTCGAAAAGCTTGAGAGTAAACTGAGGTTCGCAGACGGACTGACAACAGGGGACGGATAGGAGTGGGTTAAAATAGGGACTGAGAGCCAATCAGAGTCCAAGGTAGTTGGCGCCAAAGGAGCAAGAAGCAAATTGGTAATCATGACATCATCATTATCATTATTGCTATTTACACACATTTTCGGCATATCATAAAATGAGAGTATCTATTATGATAACATAGTTCTCTTTGTTGCTCATGGGGAAACTGATTGCTATGTGGTGTGCGTTTTCCGTCATACGAGTATCTTTGGACCTGCTACCTCAGGGGGTCCGCGTTCAGGCAGCAGGACCACCATTCTTGAGTGTCCTAATCCGTGCATTGAAAAGACAAGGTACGGGAACTTGAACCAGATGCCTCCAGCATCAAGCTCCCAATTGTCTGCCCTAACCCTGAGATGTGAAGAATATGTCTGTTTTGTGTTCTTTTTAAGATGTATATTTATGTGATCGTATCCCCATTTATTAAGTTTTTGTTTGTTTTTCACCATCCTCACCAACATATTTATTTACCTCATAGTTTTTGTTTATAAATATAGGTCCAGATTGTGATGGATTTGCATAATATTATAGTGACAGTTATATAATAACAATTTTCATCAATAGCAATACGCATAGACATATAGTTGATAAGGATAACAATAACATAATAGTCATTATAGTTGTTGCAATAATAATGAGCTTAAATATTAGCTTGACCCATCTCTAGATAAGGTTTCTGCTCACGTGCATTATTTGGATACCAATAATACTACTAATAATAACAAGAATAGTCACATAAATGTAATAATAATAATAATAATAATACAAGGTTAATTTAGTTTAGTTTTACTCATCTATTAACCATATGCTAGTAATCACTAAATATCATTCAGACACCTATAATGACAATAATAACAATTAGTGACAGTTATAATATTTATTATCAATATCATAATAATATAATAATGACAATAATAATGTTGATTTGTTTGCATCTTCCATTTGCACTATTATTCAGACACCATTTTCTTCTTCTCTGTACTTTGCCAATATGCAGAACAAACGAAAGGTGCAAGACCTTTTTAGGTAAAGACTGTCAAGTATGTTGCTGATAAGAATTGAAAAAATGTATGAGTACATCTGGTATCTTATGATTTCGGGGCAAGATGGCGGAAGGAGTGTTCCCTAAACAATAATGTAAGTTGGAAACAGAACTCCTTGTAACCCACTGGAATTTGACTCTGCGTCACTCAACTACTGCCGAAAGCTCGAAAATACCGCCCGAAGTTTCAGTTGCATCCTATTTTCGACGAATTGTACCCACGTCACATTGCGAAAATGAGCAAAGAAAAACGAGGAGCACTTTTGCAACATGACTACTTCGAAAAAATTGAAACAAATGCCAAGGGACAAAAAATGTCTTGTCGTCCTCAAAAGTGGAAACAAAAAGCAGCTGTTGAAAATCAAGGGGATTATGCCGCTATTATGAAGAAAATGGAAATATCCATCTATTATTGTCACGGGACCAGACCAGATCGGAGGCAGGAGGCAGGAAGGATGAACTCATTCGCGTTAACGATCAGTACTTTTATTTAGCAAAATAAAAGTTGTCCAACACTCAGGGACAAAACAAAACAAAAACAGGCTTACAGGCAAACAGGAACTAAGACTAGGGATACTCACAAAACAGGCTTTTACTCAAAACGTGCAAACACAGGTTTCCTCCGAATCAAACAAAACAGGACAGAGCAAAACAGAACAGAAAATGCAATGAACCAGCAACCGGCAAACCCCAAAACCCGCCTTTAAGAAGCACACACGCTAATTAGATGATCTACTACAGCCGGTGCCCAAGGGGCGGGGCCAGCCGGTCGCCACGGCGACCATCCTGGACATGACAATTGTCTGCACCGCCTATCCTCAGTAGGGTCGCGGGGGTTCTGGAGCCCATCCCAGCCATCTTCGGGCAGTGGGCAGGAAACACCCAGAACTGGTTACCAGCCAGTCGGAGGGCACATAGAGACAGACAACTCGTTAGCTCATTCACACCTAGGGACAATTTAGACTGGCCAACTAACCTGACATGCATGTTTTTGGAATCTAGGAAGAAACCGGTGTTCCCGAAGGAAAGTCACACAGGCACGGGGAGAACATGCAAACTTCACACACGGTGGTTGCAGCAGCTGGAATTGAAACCTGGGCCAGCATTTGTTTTAAAGAAACTTTCTGGGTGCCCGGAGGAAACCCATACAAGCACGGGAAGAACGTGCAAACTCCACACGGAGTGGCTGCAGTCGCTGGAATTGAACCCTGGACCAGCAGACATGCTAACCACTCAGCTACCATGCCCCCAAACTTGAAATACTGCTTGATGAATTTGAACCCATAGAACTGGCGCTAGAAAAAGTAAAAAAGCTGTAAGTCAACACTCTCAAATAATCGTGAACATCACACAAAATATTGACAAAGTCGCTAAGTCAGTGGATGTCATCAAGCAGGAAACTAAATATCGCTAGAGCGCTGGATGCTGAAGTACATCAACCCAAAAGTTGACAATTCTGAGTTGGAGAAAAGGTTGGCTGAAGCTGAAAGATACAAGAAAAGATGGAATCTGCGTCTGAATGGATGGAGGACAAGGAAGAAGACACCTGGGTCATCGTCATGGAAATCATCTGCAAACTAAAACCAAAATGGAAGGAGAACATGCATTTCATCGTGGACTCAACACCCCTGGTCCACATCAAAACATCATGCAGTTCATTAAGACGCTTTAGAGCTGACATCTGGAGGAGCACCAAAAACCACGCTCTCTGCAAAGAGATCAGCATCTCCTTCACCGAAGATCTCACCAAGGAAGATCTTGAGGCCTTGGAAAACGGTGTGGCCCAAAGTGTAGAAGGCAAGAAAAGTGGGACTGAGAGCGGTTCTACAGAGGTCCACATGCGTCGATCAATGGACAGAAGGTCATGCCGTAATCAAAATTAAAGAAAGTTATTTTGCAGCTAATTCTTTTTAGATATAGGGTTTAGCTACAATTATTTATTAACAATATCGGATAAGACTGACATTTGTTTTTTTCTACAAAAATAGTTCTAATATTCATTGTTCAATTTGTATTTTTTCTTTTTATGAACGAATTTAGCACCAAAATTTCATTATTATCCGTCAATACAAGGTGTTTAAAAACATTACTAAAAGAAAGTTTTCTGTCTTGAAAAGGACAAAATTATGAGATCATTTTCCATCAAGAAACTCATTCTACAAAAGAAGATGCTGGATTTTGGTCCACTCTACACCATCTATTATCTGCACCGCTTATCCTCAGTAGGGTCGCGGGGGTGCTGGAGCCCATCCCAGCAATCATCGGGCAGTGGGCAGGGGACACCCTGAACTAGTTGCTACTCTACATACACAATGGGCAGATCAAATTTATTACAGCCATGGCACAACAAAGTCAGCAGGGGTCGCCATCCTACTAAATAATTTTACAGCCGAAATCATATCCTGTATAGCTGATTATATATATAAAATATGTATTTCTAGACTTTTACAAAGCTTTTCATTCAGTGAAAATTAGATTTATCCTATCGATGCTTGAAGAATTTGGCTTTGGATTAATGTTTAAGAAAATGATTGAAGGTTTATACCAAAACATTAATAGTTTTGTGTCCTTACTTCAAGGTACACCAAGTTTTAAGATAAACGTTGGTATCCCACAGGTAGTTAATAAAATTAGTTTGAGACGCCATCTATATCAAAAATAGCCAATCTATTGTAAAACCTAAAGTTCTAGGCCCTGAAATAGTACTTTAACTTGATTACTTTCAATTACTTTTGGATTACTCCAATACCAAATATGCTAATAGAAGACAAAAGAAAGTAAATATGAATAAAATGATTAAATTTAGTGCAGGCTTGAGGAGTAACGGAATACAGGGAACGGCAAAAATGATGTTGGCAAGCTGTTTGGATTGATTTTCATTTTGTTTCTGTCGCATTTTATGTTAGTTTTGCCGGAGATCAAAGAGATCAAAGCCAGGAGAGAAAGCTTACCACGTGTTGTGAGTCATCATTGTATTCATATTTAGTTTCTTTTGTCTTTTATTAGCATTTTTGGTATTGGAGTAATCCAAAAGTAATCGAAATAATCAAGTTAAAGTAACCCTACCCAACCCTGTAAGCCAATTGGCTGATGACACAACTCTTTTCTTTCAAGTTCCAATTGCACAACACAACAACAACAAAAATAAAAGTAAAATTTTAGCAATACATCTGCTAATTTAAAAGACATTGATAACATACCGATAGAAACAACCGTAAAATACAACAAAAAAAAGAAAAACAAAATCAAATTCCGAATTTGTAAAACAAAATAAAACAATGTACATTTTGCTCCCGTCTGTTCCCCAGCTTCGACCCGTTTTTGATCCTGACCACTTCTACTCTCCCGTTCCGGCTTTCGACCGCTTTGTCCCCGGCCACGTCTACTCTCCTTTTCTGGCTTACGACTCGCCTACGACCACGTTTTTGTTCGCCAGTTCCGGCTACTTACTAATTTTTCCGTTCCCGACACCTCCATCGCCCGCCACGGAAGATCCACTTTCGCGTTCAGAGAGACCTGCTTCCCGCGTCCAGCAATCACCGGATCGTGGGCGCAACCCTTTCTCTTTCTTCCAATAAAACTGAGCAAGTGGGTCCTGTCTCTGTTCTGGTCCTGACACCTACCTTGTGGAGACATCCGACCAATGCCTAGCGCGCATGCGCACAAGGCTGATTGCAATTTTCTAAGGACAGTACTTAAAATCTTTGTTTTGACCAAGTCTTATTTGGTTCTTTGACCTCTTCAAAATACTGTTTTCTGAAGTAGCTTCTAAGCAGTGTTCCCTCTAAGCTGCGCGCGTGCGCAATTGCGCACAAGAAAATCTAGCTAGCGCACAAAGATGAGGGCTCAAAATTACTAATTAAGAAGCGACTTAAGTCAAAGTTACAGTGCATGAAGGTAAAAATACACGGGTTTCCCTGACGTGTCCTAAATGCGGTATTTTGAAGTTGAGTCGGGGTAGAACGAAGTTGAGTAAAGTTAGTAGAGCTTGTCGAGAACAGTCTTCTTCGGCTCGGCTCACTTAAAGGAACAGGCTCTTTCGGGTCCTAAACGGCTCTTCCGGTTGTTTTTGCTTCTTTAATCCCAACATGAACAAATATTATGTAAAATTATGCACAAAATGACTTAAAGGAAGGGGGGAATAGAACAAAAAGAAAAAAATATCTAAATGAAAAAGTAGTGAAAAACTGAGAAAAAAGAAATCAAAGGAATAGAAAAAAAGAAGGACAAATTTAGAAAAAAGCCAGAAAAAAAGAAAAGAAAGAAATGTAGGAAAAAAGTAAATAGAGAACAAAAAGAAAAAAGTAACAGCTCAGAAAAAATAAAAACAATGAGATTTCTTTTGAAGGAATTTAAAAAAAAGTAGAAAAAAAACACGGAAAAAAGAAGAAAAAGTTTGTGTTGCATTCAAATAATTTCCTATTATATCAAGTGAATCTTGTTGCCAACATTGTACTTCCACTAAAAAATGCGATTAAGTACAGTTCTGTATCTTACAACCGACTAAACAAGCCTCCAAAAATGTTAATATTATGCGACAAAATATGTCTGGAAATAAAAAGAAATGGATGTCTTGTGAAAGAATTGTAAGAACAAACGACGTTTGTAGGCCGTACAACCTTTGCAATAGTACATGAGTCAATTCATTCAAAAGAGAAAAATCATTTTGCATTGCCGGAAACTCAGCAAAATGTAACTTAATGTCAAGTTTTGGACATGTTTGATAATGAATTATCTTGCCACACCTGGGATTATGGTTGCTCACTGTTGTTTTAAGCGTTTCTCACCGACTTTGGCAGCACGGCGGCGCAGTGGTTAGCGCTTGTGCGGCACAGTTCATGTCATGGGAACCTGTCGTGGGTTCAAATCCAGCTCCAGACTTTCTGTGCGGAGTTTGTATGTTCTCCCCGTGCTTGCGTGGGTTTCCTCCGGGCACTCCGGTTTCCTCCCACGTTCCAAAAACATGCATTTCAGGTGAATTGGCCGGTCCAAATTGTCCCTAGGTGTGAATGAGCGCATGAGTTGTCTGTCCCCGTGTGCCCTGCGATTGGCTGGCAACCAGTTCAGGGTGTCCCCTGCCCACTGCCCGAAGATGGCTGGGATGGGCTCCAGCCCCCCCGCGACCCTAATGAGGATAAGCGGTACGGCTAATGAGATGAGATTGCTTCTAAGCCTAGTGTATTTTTCCGTGGTTACTTCTTAGCATGGTGTTAGTTGACTACGGTAATTACTGTATTTTCCGCACTATAAGGCGCACCGGGTTATAGGGCGCACCCCGAAAAAATAGATTTGGTCCTATATTTGACATACATAAGACGCAACGGATTATATGGCGCTACAATGGGAACGTGGACAAAACAGTCAGATAGTTCAGTCCAACTTATTACCCCCTTAACATTCCCAAAGCTTGCAAAGAAGCAAATGCATGTTGAGAACACGTGCGGATGCGTTGTCCGTACGATGTCACTCAAATGCATCGTTCCAAATATCATTCGGAAGGTTAAAGTCTTGGGATTCAAGAAATGCCAACCATTCCTTAGTTTCTATTTTCTTTTTCGCTCGCAACTTTACTGTGCATATGACAATAAACACTTGGAATTGAGTTTAATTTAAAAATAGACACTCCATTCCATCCATTATCTGCACCGCTTATCACAGAAACATCGAGTTCAGTCTGAAACAAGATACAGGGAAAATATATAGCCGGAGTAGCTCACCGAAGTCGTTGTGTTCAATAATAATGTGCAACCATGGTCCTCTTATATCCGTGAGTGTAGTAAATCCAGGAGAGTAAAATATCTACAAATACATTACAGAATAGTAAAATACTGTTTTCTCTATGCCGTCAACCCAACGTGCTATTCACATTCATCTTTTTCGGCCAATTGCAGGCTTTGTTTTGCCGCTTTAGCCTATGCCAGCCTGTAAATGATAATGAATAACTTTAGCCAATAGTGATCGATTCAAATAATGATTGACACATTGGTTAGCCAATGAAACGCCGGTAAATAAATCCCAGCATACACTGCGGACTACTTGGCGTTCGGGGGAATATCTAGTCGGCAGCTGCTGCATTACTTGCAAGACTTTGCGACCTAATATTGATCCCTTAATAAGGCGCACTGTATTATAAGGCGCATGGTCAGCTTTTGAAAAAAATAAAGGCTTTTAGGTGCGCCTTATAGTGCGGAAAATATGCTACACAGTGTATGTATGCATGCCAACCCTCGTTATATATCACGAGTAAAAGTTCTGTTTGCGATAAAAAAACAAAAAAAATACATGTGGTATAATATTTAGGACTCTATTGCCCCTCTGTAGGGTCCACCAATCAAAAGCATCCAGTTGGGTGAAGCTTTATTAAAAAGCGATACAAACTCCAAACACTAGTCGCATCTGTTCACAGTATATGACAATCCTTCACGTGCCATGAGGTCTTGAGGTAGATGCATATGTTAAACACATTCAATATGTAAATGACACTTATTCTGTTAACGTTTTGTTAGAAAATGACGATGTTGATGCGAGTTTTGCTAGAAATGGCATCATCTCTGAAAAGTCTATCAAAGAGTCCATATAGAGGTTACGTATTCCTTACGGCTCCGTGGTTTTACAGGGCCGGCGTATGACCACATCTACCGGTCCCGGTGGAAGTCCTCGGATCAGAGACCAGGCTTCAAGGCGGCGCATTCCCACCATGCTCACACTTTGGATCTCCATCACCTCGTCGCCGGGATTCATCTTATCCACTGGGCCGCCTGTGGAGAAGTCTCTATGAATTCAAACATTTCCAGTATGGTTTGGGGCGGTTTTTGAAAGGCCACCTTGAAAGATCTTCTTTACGGTGAGTGGTTTGTCCCCAAGACCGACGCCTCCATCCAGACTGAAGCCCAGATCTCGGCCTTTTTTCTCCAGGTGCACGTGTATTCGCTGACCTGAAATAAAGACTTAAGTAATCTTGCTTAAAATTCCACCGTAAATTTTATATTTATTAAAAGCATGTTCAAATGAGAGTTTTGTGATTGAGACCATCAACAATCCTTTAAATACATGAACTCGAATTTGAAGAAAATCTTGACAGATGAAATAAACAAAATTTAAAAGGTTTGATGAACCCAAAGCTAGCAAACACTTGCTAATCATAGAGCATCTAATTCAGGGGTGTCAAACTCATTTGAACTCGGGGGCCACACGATAGAACAAACATTCTGTCGGGGGCCGGACTAGTAGAGAAAGAAAGAAAAATAGATGAATAAATAAGAGAAAGAGGGAGGGAAAAGGGGAGAGGGTGGGACACAAAGAAAAAAAGGAGAGAGGGAGAGAGCGTGAGAAACAAAAGTGATAAAAAGAGAAGTCGTGAGAGTGGGGGAAAGAAAGGGAGAGGAAGAAAGAAATCCAAAGCGAAATAGACAGAAGGAGAGAAAAGAGAAATGAAAGCGCGAAGGGTAGGAAGAGAGAAAGAGAAAAGAGAGAAAAGGAAAAGAGGAAGTTAGAGTAAAAGAAGTTAAAAAGGCACAGGGAGAAGGAGACAAAGAGCAAAAAAGAAAAAGAAAAAGAGAGAAATAGAGAGTGAAAAAGACAGAGACAGAGAGTGGGAGAAAAATGGTGGAAAAGAGAGAGAGTGAGAGAGAGAGAGAAAGAAATACAAGTACAGTGTCTTTGTTTGAGGCACCTGGCTTTGGCAACATCAAGTTGACATATTTCAACCTGCAGCTTATTTTTCTCTTGCGCTTCTCTCAGTGTTGTCTCGCGGGCCGGATTCAATCCCTTAGCGGGCCTGATCTGGCCCGCGGGCCGCCTGTTTGACACCTGTGATCTAATTCATCCTAATTTCAGATGTTTGCTTTTAAGCAAAAGCCTCAGGGCTAGCCGCTAAATACTATGAGTTATTCATTCTAGATCAGGGGTGTCAAACTGATTTGAAGTCGGGGGCCACACAATAGAACAAACATTCTGTCGGGGGCCGGACTACTAGATTGAAGAGAAAGAAAAAGAGAAAGAAATAAGAGAAATAGGAAGGGAAAAGGAGAGAGGGCAGGAAAAAGAAAGAGAAAGAGAGGGAGGGAGGGAGGGAGTGAGAGAGCGTGAGAAACAAAAGAGATAAAAAGAGAAGTCATGAGAGAGGGGGAAAGGGAGAGGAAGAAAGAAATCCAGAGAGAGATAGAAAGAGCGAAGGAGAGAAAAGAGAAAAGAAAGCGCAAAGGGCAGGAAGAGAAAGAGAAAAGAAAAAAAATTAGAGCAAAATAAGTTAAAAAGACACAGAGAGAAAGAGACAAAGAGCAATAAAGGTAGAAAAAAAAAGAGATACACGGATAGTGAAAGAGAGTGGGAGAAAAGAGGTATAAAAGAGAAAGAGTTAAAGAGAGAGGGAGAGAGCGTGAGAAACAAAAGATAAAAAGTTGTGAGAGAGGGGGAAAAGAAAGGGAGAGGAAGAAAGAAATCCAAAGAGAAACAGAAAGACAGAAGGAGAGAAAAGAGAAAAGAAAGTGCAAAGGGTATGAAGAGAGAAAGAGAAAAGGAAAAAAGGAAGTTAGAGCAAAAGAGGTTAAAAGACACCAAGAGAGAAAGAGACAAAGAGCAACAAAGGAAGAGAAAAAGAGACACAGAGAGTGAAAGAGACAGAGAGGGAGAAAAGGGGTGGAAAAGAAAGAGAGAGAGAGAGAGAGAGAGAGAGAAATAAATACAAGTACAGTGTCTTTGTAAGAGGCACCTGGCTTTGGCAACATCAAGTGGACATATTTCAACCTGCAGCTTGTTTTTCTCTTGCGCTTCGCTGAGTGTTGTCTCGCGGGCCGGATTCAATCCCTTTGCGGGCCTGATCTGGCCCGCGGGCCGCCTGTTTGACACCTGTGATCTAGATGAAGAAAAACAGCCAGGAAGCATGATGATGGGTCCACCATCATACTTTACTGTTGGTGTTTGTGTCACAGAGGGAAACTTTTAGGAATTACCGCGCCAAAATGTAGCCAGGCTTGAATGTTTTACCTTTATTGTTTAAAATATTTTTGTATCGGACCTCCAGCTATTAATGCCACTTGTCATAACCATGTGTAAAATACAAATGCTTTGCAATTTGAAGTAAAATACAACGCCATGCGCTTTGGAAATTGTCCTTGGACTGTGCTGTTAGACAATAATTCCAGAAAAAGCATACTATAAAGTAGATCAGGCTGAAAAATCCAGCCCGACCCGACCAGCCCAAGCCAAATTAACTTTGAGGGACTGAGTCCGAAGAAAACCCTAATGTGCCTGTTTTATTTGTGAGAGTAGAGCCTCTCTCCCTCTGATTTTTTTTATATTATCCACCCATCATCGTTCTTAGTTTATTTTTCTTTGTGGCGAATCTGCAAGGGCGATGAATTCCGTCCCCCCTTTAACGCAACACAGCACGCTTCCGTGCTTCGCTTGGTGAACGTCCATGCGCTTGGTGTGAATCAGGGACAGAATCCTTTGCGTGTGCGGATACTCCACCGAAAATAAATAGAAAAAAAAACAATGACGGGTGGTTAATTAAAAAATGTCTGCTAGAGAGAAGCCCTCATCCTCACAAATAAAAAAAAGTCCTCACAAATAACATTTTATCTAAAAAAGTCAGCAAGAGAGAAGCTCGGCTGAAAGCGAACTAAAGATTGTCATTTCAGGCCCGACCCAAATTTATGTTCGGCCCAGGTTGGCTTCAGGCTTAGGATCTTACCTCTACTATAGTGCTTAAATGTATTTATCCAAAGGCACATTAAATCGCAATAAGCAGGTGCTAATTTTACAGTTTCAAAATAAATGTCATTTTGATTACTGTAAATTCCGGACTATAAGCCGCTACTTTTTTCCCTAACTTTCAACGCTGCGGCTTATTCAGTGATGCGGCCAATTTATGTCATTTTTCTAACGGCCGCCAGCGGCACTCGAGTTTTGCTACCATTAACTGCCCTGTCACAGTCACCGTTTGGGATAAAAGCTATATTATTATTATTAAAGCTTTGAAAACTCTCTCAGTGTACAGTTTTTCTTTGTAAATATGTGTAACTCATGTATAATATGTATTTGCAACTGTATATTTTTGTAATGTATTTATTTTAGACACTTATTCTGATATGTTTTGCAAGGGTGAACGAAAAATGAGGGGCGGAACAAACGCGGGGTGCCGAGTTTAAGTGGGGACCGCTAAAGGTGAGGGACAAACAAGGAAAGAAGAGGGGCTAAAAAGTTGGTTAAAGAAAAAGGAGTTGCGTGAGTAAATGTGTTCATCTGATATATTTTTCCCACCCTTACCTTTGGAAATATACACTTTTTTCCTTGGATTACTTTCAACGGGACCCGGACTCTGCCGGTCTGCATCAAACCTTAAGTACCGGTATCATTTTCCGATCATTTTGCCGGCTGTGATTTTTGGACTGTGTACTTTAATGAAGGACATTTAGTTTCAATCGCGGGACTTGAAGTCGGGTTTGTGTTAATTTTGTGTTTGTGTTACATGTTTAAATGTGGGCGTGTGCGGCTTATATACAGGTGCGGCTTGTGTATGTACAAAATTGGTCTTCCTCTTAAAATGTGGTGGGTGCGGCTTATAATCAGGTGCGCTCTATAGTCCGGAATTTACGGTACTCACATCCCTGTAAGACAGTGTGCAATCTTAGTCGTTGATTTGAACTTCCCTTCTCAAAATTATAGATTTAAGTTACCTTCCATCGTGACAATTGATCATCTTGGTCTCATTTCAAATCACATAGCCCAACATTTGAACCTGGCACTGTAGACATATCCACTAGGTTAATATCTTAACCAGTTTCTGAAGTCTGTGTCAGCGTTGGTTGCCGAGTCTGGACCTCGTTCCGATTCGAAGTGCTTCTTATGTCACCCCTCCTGAGGACAACCACTCCCATTTCTCGAGTCTTAGCCCGTCTTAAGACCCTCAGAGCCTCCCAGTGAGTGTAGGCCCCCAGGGCAGTGCCATTGATGGATAGGATCTGGTCGCCTTCTCGGATAGAGCCTTCTTGTGCTGCCACGCCGGTAGAAAAGACCTTGTGGACCTATGATGGTCACCAAAGAGAAGAAAGTATATTACGCAACTATATTTGAATATTTTGGGTGAGTGTGAAGAGTTATTTTACTAACAATGACTGGTTTGTTCTGGTCAACGCCCCCAGCTATACTGAAGCCAAGGCCGACCGCCACCTCTTTGTGCAGGACAACCACATGCACATCATCCTGCATGGACATTAGACATTATGTAAGACATCTTATACAGTGTTCTCGTTTGCCTGCGTCCCTGCGTCCTAGACGCATCATTTTTGCTGGGGACGCATAGTGTCCAATCAACGTGCGTCCCCGGGGCGCAACTTTTTTGACACAAAATTGTCATTATTACCCGATTATTTTTTTAACAAAGATTTACCGCACTCCAAACTTTTCGTCAGGCAGATCCGCCATTGTTGTTTTGGTCTCGCGGTTCGAGTTTTCGTCTGCGCGCCGATCTCGGCCAACGAGATCTTGTTGCTTCGAGATTACGTCATTGTTGTGGTGCTTGTCGTCGAGTTAAGGTGAAAATCAACCCAAAATTGGTAATTTCTTCAGTGTCGGTAATAAGTCAAAACATAATGCAGAAAGCGGTGACGACGGCAATAATTCCGGCATGAAAAAAACGGCGGAGAAATTCTTCAGAAGACCGCGAAGGCAAGGAAAACACGTGCGTTGAAGCGAACGATTCGACGAAAGAAAATAAAAGGATACTCTTAGCAAGAAAAGGACTTTTCTGCCAAAATGGACTAAATTATATTCCTGGTTATGCTATGAGGAGGATGATAATGGAGGATACATGTTCTGTGATGCGTGTACCCAGCGTGACAAAAAAACTGGATTGCATAAATCATTTTACAATACGAACTTTCAGAACAGAACATTGGATCGGCACAACGACAATAAAAAACACAAATTAGCTATGGAAATTCTGTTGTTGCAGGAAGAGAGAGGCAAATATGAACGGATACGACATCAAAAAGAAGACTTGGCCATGCTTTCACTGCTAAGGATAGTTAAGTAGATGGCAGTATTTTGTATAATGTACAATATTGTGAACTGAAAAATCTGAAGAGATAACTGATTTGTATTACCAATAAACTGTGATGATTAAAATTGAATGAATATATAGATTTAAATTACATATTTGTCGCCGATTTACAATTTCAACCTTGATAACACTAAATTTTGGGGACCCATAGATCTCTGTTGGGACCCATAGATTTTTGAGCATGCGAGTCCCTGGGACCCATCACTTTTCACAGGTAAAATGAACACTGCTTATATTGTGATGAGCAATGTTGATTTCTGGGTAACTTTTAATTATAGGATTCCCTGTTAACAGTAGTGTAAGCCAAAGTGGTTACTGCTAGGTATTTTACCCTGACTATTGTGGTTAGTCTAATCAGTTTAGAAAGACTACAAAGCTCTGTGACCTTGAATAGAACTAGAAGTCCAAAAGTAAAAATGCAACAAGTTTCACTTTTGAGTATGTGCACCTGTAGACTGCTGTCTCCCAGACTTCTGACATCTTCCAGCAACTTTTCGAGCTCATCGCTAGGCAGCACAGACACGCATGACAGCGCGGACACTTCCGAACTCAGAGAAGCAGATCTCCTGCCTGTCGGTGGGCTCTCGTCACTGTCATTCTCTGAATCTGAATCTGCGCCAGTGAAGTGACATAGCTCTGCAAAGCTTAAGACGCAAGGACATTTGATGTGGAAACAAGGAGAGATTTGATTCACATATTTGTTGTACATACCTGAGAGAGAAGCTTTTGCGATCAGACATGCTCATGTTGCTAGTGATTGTCACTGAGGACTCCCCGGAGTCTGAGTCGTAGTAAGAATCGTCATCCTTTTCTGTACTGTCGTCATCCTCGAAAGCTTCATCCTGCTTCCAGGCTTTCCACCCAGCGACCCAAGCATCCAGGTCCAACATGTGTCTCTTTGATTTGGAGTCATTGTCAGGGATATCAGGAAAGAAGTTGTTGGGGGAGGTGGCTGGGGGGATCCCAGTGGTTAAAATGTCTTGTTCAGGAGTCGCAGTTGCTTTTGTATTTTTTGTGAGTGTAATTGAAGAGGTGCTGTCAGGTGGTGGGATTGGAGTGCTTAATGGGGATTGGTTTGGAGAGTTTGTAGGAGTCTTGTCATCGTCAGTGACGGCTAAAATAATCAAAGGTGGTCTTGTTTTCTTTATTCCAGAGAGCTCAGCATAGGGGCGTGGCTCATAGTCACCTGAGCTCAGCAACATGGAGGATTCGGTGTTGTTGGTTCTCAAGGTTTCATCACTTGAGAGTTTACAAGAGTCTGGGGCATCCATATGCATGTTTTTATGATGAGCAGTGACTTCTTTGAAGTGTGATTCTACAGGATGCTTGACCCTTGAGTAGTTTTTCACACCCTCTATGTATTTGTAAACACGATCCATATTTGTCTCTTCATTCAGTGTAAATTCAACCCCCGACTTTTGTCCAGTCTCATCCACTGACAAAGACCTTTGTGACAGACCTTTTAGTTGACTGAATTTGTCATCAGATTTTCGAGTAGTCTCTCCTTTGAGCCCCATAAACTTGTCATCTAGAATGCAGCTCGTTTTTTCAGACTCACTCTTCAACCCATCATGGGCAGTATTGAGTCGTGTGGGCACGGAAAAGGCCCTTCGTGGCATCATGTTCTGGCCTTTTCCAAAAACCTGGGCTCTCTGAGTCAGAGCCTCAAATTGATTGATCTTGTTTCTCACGCTGACTGGAGGTGAGAGAGTTTCTTGTTGTGACCTCCTCCTTTCGAAATTCACTTTGATGTTTGGATTTGGCTCAAAAACGTCTTCATACATTTTTAATTCAATCTCACCAATCCCTTTTCCTTTATCCTGCATAATTCTCTCTCTCTGTGTCCCAACTGTCCTGCTTGACTCAGATCGTCGCAAAAAAGATGTTTTATCTGGTATGGTCTTCAACTGAGAAGCCCTGTCTGATCGAATTTGAGCAGCTCTGGTGTTCCTGCTCCTTGCTCGATCCAGAGACATCGTCTCCATTGACCCTGTAAACTGGCTAACATCACCGTGGTTGACAAACCTATAAATTCGTTTATCCCATTGTGTCTCTGGTAGTTTTGTGCGGGTCCTTGGACATGGTGAGGCATTACAGTCTACAGCCTTAGTATCTATAGGTACATTTTGGTAGCTTTTTTCTTCATGTTCAATGGAACCATGACTTGTCAAATCTCCCTTTTCTCCATGGCACAGGTTTGGCAAAATGTTGAAGACTGAATGACGATGCACTTTAGATTCAACTCTTCCATCAAACCAGTCACTTTCTGGTGAAAATGAACCCTTTTTGCTAGAGTCCTCAGTCTTGGCTGGACCATAGAGCTTATCAATGCGGTCCAGTATACTCTGGCCTCTTTTAGTCCCAAACGAAGCAGTCTCTCTGGTGTCAGTAATGAGTTCTGGGGCTGACCTTAACCTTGAAGGGCAGGAGTTACCCCTACAAACAGTTTCCAAAGTTTGATCGAAAGGCCCTTTGGGACTTTTGCTGACCGGAGATACACTTGCAGAGTTATATGTCCTAAATGAAGATGGGGACCTGCCTCTAAGGTCTGTAGTTTGTCTCCCCATCTCTTCACTTTCATTTAAATGCGCAACCACATTGGATCGCCATGTGTCCTGATCTGGACTGCTCGCCCCTGACCTCCAATCAAAACTCCGACTTCTACTTGGCAAATTCCGCCTCCATTCTCCTCCAGTCCTATTTTGACTCTCAAATGGAGAGTTACAGTTACGAGTTCGGTTGTTACCAAAGTCTGCGGTTTTGCTTTCTATTTTCTCACTGTGAGGTGGATTGGAATGGATTGTGTTACTTGTTTTGTTGTCATTAAACCCTTTGACAATTGTGGTCCGTACATGGTTGTCCGATGTGAATCCTGCTCTGAAATCCTGGCTATTGATAGATCTGGTCCTCTTGACCACTCCACCAGATCCAGTTCTTGTCTCTTGTTTTTCAACTAGATCGACTGAAGATGAAACACGTTCCTTCCCAAAACCTGGCCTGCAAGGGAGGCTGCTTGAGGAGGAGTTGGCAGATCTGACAGGAAAACGTGTCAAAGTCCTGTGATTGATAAACTCAGTCACTGGAGTGTGCAGCAAAAATGCATCCATTGTGGAAGCATAAACAGAGTTAATGACACCCTGTCGAAAGATTGCGCAGGATTTAAAAACAAAAAAAAGTTGTAAAGGGGCAGTAGAGCAGCGATCAATGTCAGTTTATTTATTCCCACACACAATTAATTATGAAAATAGTTGTGTGTAAATGTTTCACTTCTACTAATTAAAGTTTGCCGTTCGGTTGCAGTCATTTTTCTGTTGTTCTGTCCATGGAAGTCTTTGTTTCCACAGCAAGTCTTCAGGGAAGAGATCCCAATGCCTGCCAAGCATAAAGAGTGAATAACCATCTAATTTCATAGCGCGAATAAAATCAAGTGTTATGATCCGTAGAAATGTGGCTGCCGTGGCTTTTCACAATTCCAACTTTAAAATAAATCACAGACTGGTTGAGGAACAAAACTTTTGACAGAATGGCAAACATGGTGTGGAGTCGAGAAACAGCACGTGCCAATTAGACAGCTCAATTATTAAATAAAGCTGTGAGATCAGCTTTCAAATCAAGCAGACCAAAAAAGAAACCCTTCAATGAGTCCATTCATGCAAGTCTGTACAATACACTTTAACAGCTGTTTACACTAGCAACATGGTCATACTCCAACTGTCAGCCAAACCTGCACACAGAAACTGGAAAAACTCACCGCACCACAATCCAGTGAGAGACAACATTGGCGAAATATGACACAATCGTCGGTGTGCAGCACGTATCGCTCGTACGCAGCGAAACAAAGTCAACAAAACACTAAAACCTCCATGCAGAGAAGAAATGAAATGATCTGCATTTATATAGCGCTTTTCAAGTCAATGACTTCCCAAAGCGCTTTACATTGTGCTTCACATTTCCCAATAGCGGCCGTGATCTGTGCAGCCATGTAAGGCTCTAACCTGCTTATTGGGGGTAATTGGGGGTTCAATGTCTTACCCAAGGACACTTCGACATGTAACACGGACAAGCCGGGATTCGAACTGGGATCCCTTAATCCTAAGACGATCGCTCTACCTCCTGAGCTACTGCCGCCCCAGAAACAATGTGATAAAGGGGATAGCGATGAGTTTATTATTCAATTACAGCATACTGTAAGCAAGACCGAGATAGACGACGAGGAAACCACTGGCAACAGAGATGGTTGTTCGATCAATTGTTCTGGAACAGCAAGATTCGTTTATTTAATAAACAGCAGTCTTAAATGAAACACGTTCAAATGCACGAAACGAACAGAGGCGAGTGTCAGCTTACAGATACACCTGTTTTGCTTGATCGCGAGCCTCCCATCTGGGTAACCTGGGCAACGTGCCTCGCTCTAACTCAAACTTACAGCGACTGCCATAGAATTCAGAGAAAAACCTCAAATATACACAAAAAACTGTGCTCTCCCATCAAGAAATGTATCCAATGGCCTTACCTGAGTTCAAGAGTCAACTACTGTTGTACTAAAACGGGTTCATAGTGAAGGCAGTGGCATCAGTTCCTTGCATTTCTTTTCTCACTCAGTCTGTCTGCTAACGTTGCAGGAAGGGATGTGCGCAGTGACGCAAACCGGCCACACTGGTCTATCTTCTTGTCCTCTGTCCCAGACACGCTCTCCTCCCACTTCCGTTGTTATGTTCCCTCTCTTTTACACATCTCAGAGGGTAACATTTCCATTTGAAGCGTTATGTTATACAGCCTATTGAAGATACACATTTATATTTTCATACCTGTCAACCTCCAAGGCTCCATGGCCTTATAAAATGTCGTATTTCCCCTTACAAAATACAAAATAATCTTACACCATATTTTTTTTTCAAACGTGTTTATTTATGTAGTTTAACATGTTATATTGTACATGTGTTTCGTTATATCATATATATTGTTAATTAATATTTAGTTGTGAGCAGGGTTGGGTAGGGTTACTTTAACTTGATTACTTTCAATTACTTTTGGATTACTCCAATACCAAATATGCTAATAAAAGACAAAAGAAACTAAATATGAATAAAATGACTACATTTTGTGCAGGCTTGGAGAGTAACGGAATACATGGAACGGCAAAAATGATGTTGGCAAGCTGTTTGGATTTATTTTCATTTTGTTTCTGTCACATTTTATGTTAGTTTTGCCGGAAATCAAAGAGATCAAACCAGGAGAGAAAGCTTACCACGTGTTGTGAGTCATCATTTTATTCATATTTAGTTTCTTTTGTCTTTTATTAGCATTTTTGGTATTGGAGTAATCCAAAAGTAATTGAAAGTAATCAAGTTAAAGTAACCCTACCCAACCCTGGTTGTGCGATACTAAGTTGCTCGACATGAATGAGGTTTACTATAAAAAAGTTCAAAAATGAAGTAGCTTGGACGTTCACTGTAGAAGGGAAAAAAAATACATGCAAATATAATTAAGTAGAATAATACATTTTCTCATTCAAAACATTCATTTTCTGCATTAAATTATTGTTGGTAATATACTGATTAAAGGGATAACCACAAACCTGTCTTTTTTTCATTTTCTCCTTTTATACTTCCTTTTTTTTCTTAACTTCTTTATACAACAATAATGATTCGTAATATAATGCATCAAAGCAAGTGAGCCATTTGAGAGCCGGCGCTCCGTAATGAGTTGAGCCGAAAAAGCCGGTTCTCTAAAAAGAGACGGACTTCCTTTTACTGCATAACTACCGCAGGAAATCCGAGGCGGCAGATGCATGCGCACAGTAGCATCAAACCGCTCGCTTCGTTTGCAACAAAAAAAAACCATACAGAGATAGAGGCTACCGCGGCGAACTCGTTTGACTCGATTGATTTCCCGTTTCGTGACAGTCGGTGTATACCGGATGGTACCCATAATTGACAAATTTGCGTTTTTCCTTACAGATTTTCTTGTACGTCGTTCACGTCTTAAAATGCATCATAAACATACTTTGTAAAGCAAAAACGTACAGGTTGACAGGTATGTATTTTTAATCATTGAAACAAGCCTCACTATAGTCGATTGCGACGACCTCACCATGGATTAAGACTCATTCAATTTCAACACACCTCAGGCTAAATACAAGTCCAATCGTGCAGGGTGAGCAGGTATCCAAATACATAATGACAGAGTTACTTTAATTGGGAACAGACAGCACAATGGGCTCAAGACGGAAGAAATACTAACAGGGGATAAATGCATGAACAAGTGCACCTCTCAGTTGACATGCACAACAAAGCATGAACCACGTCGGGCTTGCATTCTGTAATGTTAGCTTGAAGGGAAATTTCGGGCAGAAGGGTTACGAAAGAACTATTGTTGTGTGTGTGTGTTATCATTTATAATCTTTTAGAACAGGATTAAAAATCCTTTGAGTACACCAAATTAGTCAACACTAATAACTTTAATAGTGAAAGAAAAACTCTATAGTCCATTTATTTGCTTAGTGGGTGGAGTCTATCCATTCCACGATTTATAATTCTTTTAAAATGATTGTTGATAAATTACTCTGGCAGGAGAAGTACCCAAAAGGAAATGCGTGTGTGCAGGGTTGGGTAGGGTTACTTTAACTTGATTACTTTTGGATTACTCCAATACCAAATATGCAAATAAAAGACAAAAGAAACTAAATATGAATAAAATGATGACTCACAACACGTGGTAAGCTTTCTCTCCTGGCTTTGATCTCTTTGATCTCCGGCAAAACCAACATGAAATGAGACAGAAACAAAATGAAAATCAATCCAAACAGCTTGCCAACATCATTTTTGCCGTTCCATGTATTCTGTTACTCCCCAAGCCTGCACAAAATGTAGTCATTTTATTCATATGTAGCTTCTTTTGTCTTTTATTAGCATATTTGGTATTGGAGTAATCCAAAAGTAATTAAAAGTAATCAAGTTAAAGTAACCCTACCCAACCCTGCGTGTGTGCATGTGGATCTGAGTGTATTTTTGTGTTGGGTTGAGATAGTGTGCAGGATTTAACGTCACCCAGTGGTAAAAGAAAAAAACGTCATTCATCAAAATAACTACTGTATATATATTTTAGTAATAATAGAAAATGCACAAACTTCTCATAGGTTGAAAAAATTACATTGACAGTATTTTACATAACAGAGAGGGAGCTAACATGCGTGTCGGCCATCTTGCTGGTTGCTTTTTCTTGCTTTATTCCATTTTCTTTTCCTTAATTTTTCATTTAACCTTTTTTGTTGAATACCTTTTCCTTTTATTTTTTTTCAATTTTCCTATTTCTTTTTTATGTTTTCTCTTTCTTTAATCCTTTTCTTTATCATTTCCTTCTTTTTTCTCTTTTCACAAATTCTTTTTTTCTCTTTTTTTATGTAGTTTCATCTTTTGCTTCATGAAAGTCTGGGCAAAAAAAAAAAAAAAAAGAGAAGTGGTGGTTTTTGGTCACGCCAAGTCTCTGTAGTTTGGATTCTTGTGCTTTTTAGCACTTGTTTTCAGTTACACTACACAATACAGGAACATCTAGTGATCAAATATTACACAATGTCCCTTTAAAGTCACTTTATTGTACATAATGCTAATTTGAGGCAATATATTATGTATAATCAGGGTTGGGTAGGGTTACTTTAACTTGATTACTTTCAATTACTTTTGGATTACTCCAATACCAAATATGCTAATAAAAGACAAATGAAACTAAATATCAATAAAATTATGACTCACAACACTTGGTAAGCTTTCTCTTCTGGCTTTGATCTCTTTGATCTCCGGCAAAACTAACATAAAATGCGACAGAAACAAAATGAAAATCAATCCAAACTGCTTGCCAACATCATTTTTGCCGTTCTATGTATTCCGTTACTCCCCAAGCCTGCACAAAATTTACTCATTTTATTCATATTTAGTTTGTTTTGTCTTTTATTAGCATATTTGGTATTGGAGTAATCCAAAAGTAATTGAGAGTAATCAAGTTAAAGTAACCCTACCCAACCCTGTGTATAATAATTACTTTTAATCACATTCTAATGTATAAACTGGAGAGTTTCTCTGAAAAGCAGGAAGTTTGACAAAAGTAACACCAGAATTGGTGCAATTGAAGTCATAACCTGTAGAATTGGGAAACAGGATATCTATCACAGAAGTAAAACGGCAATTACAAATGTATATTCTTTTGCATTTATTGGGTTTAAGTTCCTCGTTTGACACTGCATAGTCAATTGACCAAATAAATGCAGAAAAGGAGAGTCTACCAGACAATAATACGAGTTTGTCGTCAGAGTGCGTGTTTGTGGAGTTTGCTGGTTATGGTTTTTTGTTTATTTATAACTGAAAAAAACTTTGAGGTCGGAAATGGATTTCCCAACTTCCCAAAAATCCAGAATGCAACATTGGTTATATTTAACTTTCACATTACCGAAAGAGCCTCATAGAATTCCATTCCTACTCTGTTGAGTGTGTACAACTTATCGATGCGCATGAGCAAAGTATATTTTTTTAGAAATAGTGGAAGAGAATTCAATTCAATTTAAAGTGTTTATTGTCATATGCACAGTAAAGAACCTCGTTTCCCTCCACGATGAAATTCTTACTTTGCTGTCCAAACAGTTGCCAGTGTAATAAATCTAAGAAACTATATACACGTTCGCATAAAAGAATATTACGAATATTAAAAGGATAAAAATACAAGATTAACTCAAGATGAGTTAAAGCAATAAGATGAAACACAAAATGTCATTTAAACTTCTGTCACTTACCTTAACACTCCCCCCAAAAATGTCAAAAATGCTGAGAAGTTTGCTGGATATGGCCCAGATATTATTTGCTTTCCACTTTCAACGAAAGACTTTTGTGCAGTAAAATGTTCATTAAGGGGTTTCGGTAAAGTTTTTTCCAAATTCATTATAATGGAAAAAAAAATGTCCTCATTTCAATCCATACATTTATAAAAAAAACCCTTATTTCCATACAATTCTTGAAATCCTAAATTAAAAATAATCTATTTACCGGTAAACTCATGTTGAAAAAAAAATATATATATATATCCATCAATTATCTGCACCACTTATCCTCAGTAGGGTCACGGGGGTGCTGGGGCCCATTACAGCCACCCTCGGGCAGTGGGCAGGGGACACCAATAAGTGGTTGCCAACCTATTGCAGGGCACACAGAGACAGACAACCCTCTCACTCTTTGACACCTAAGGACAATTTGGACGGGCCAATTAACCTGACATGCATATTTTTGGAATATGGAAGGAAACCAGAGTGCCCTGAGTAAATATGCAAACTCCACACAGGAAGGTTTGACAAATTATATATATATATATATATATATATATATTATCCATCCATCCATCTATTATCTGCACCGCTTGACCTCAGTAGGGTCGCGGGGGTGCTGGAGCCCAGCCCAGCTATCTTCGGGCAGTGGGCAGGGGACACCCTGAACCGGTTTGCAGCCAGTTGCAGGGCACATAGAGATAATTCACTCGCTCATTCACACCTAGGGACAATTTGGATTGGCCAATTCACCTGACATGCATGTTTTTGGAATGTGGGAGGCAACCGGAGTGCCCGGAGGAAACCCACGCAAGCACACGGAGAACATGCAAACTCCACACAGGAAGGTTCGTTAATAGCTCTACTGAATATCAAAATTGTTCCTGCTTATTTTAATCATAATCATTCAGTTCTTACAACTCGAATACAAGTTTATGTTATTTCAAAGGACCTGTACGACTATTTGGAATTTTTTGACTGGCTGCTGCCATCTCCTGGCTTGTATCGTCATTGTGGCGTTCATCAAGCTCTTTAAGTTGGGCGTGCAAGTATGTGCATTTCTAAGATGAGCTCAAATATAAACTCTTTTTTTTCACCATCTTTCGTGGGTTTGGGGTTGGTGTTTGGACTGTACTTGAAACAGGCCTTTTCTTACTTTCACCATTTTCATGCCACACAAATGTAACAACTTCGCTGAAAGATAAACGCAGGTAGGCACATTAGAAAACCTGTACAAAGGCTCTTTAAACTCGGTTAGGCATCGTTAACTCATACTTAATAGAGAAAGTACTCTACTTTCAACGTCTAAAGGACACCTCTAACCTTTAGGTATGTGACTTGTGTAATTTCTGGCGACGTAACCCTTAACACAACAAACACCATGATTGAATTTGACTGTGGAAAATGTATCGTTCTTCCTTAATCTTCAACAAAAGGTTCTACAAGCAGAAGGATATCACCATCACTTCTCGGATTCTGCAACATCAAAAATTTAAATAAAGCTATGGTTTGCGTAAAACAATGCCACCATTTCCAATTACTAAGTCAGTAAGCTACGTTAGTGGTTTTAACCAATCATTAGCATTCGCCTAACACGAGAAAGATCCCCGGTTCGAGACATGTTGAATTGGGGAGGGATGGGCGCCACCAGGAAGTACTCACCCAAGACACACCACAGGATATTGTTAAGTTGTTAAGGGACCCAACTGAAGGATTTTATATTTTATTTATTTGACTATAAGGGATTTAATATAATTTCATACAAATTACAGTTATTGAATGCAATGAAGATTTTTCACAGAGGAGGCTGAAGTACGATGACATGTTGCGCCGTTCCATGTGTGGAGTGTTTTGGCTGGGGAATTTTGATAACGGGGACAAGGGCTGACGCCGGAGGAGCCTGTGACGCGGGAAAGGAGACATTGTTTGGAGAAGTTGTTCTTATAAGGTTTGTTGGTGTGAGTTTTTTAGACGTGGTCGTGCCTTTCGGCGAGGAGGTGGTGAAGCTGGCACCTGACCCGCCCCTTGGGGGGTGGCCAACGCCCCGACTTGTGAAAAGACGGTAGACAGAAGACGGAGGAGAGATGGGAGATCAGATCGGAGAATGAGAGGGAAAAAGGAGGCTCGAGGAAGCCTCGAGCGACAATAATTCGGCTAATTTTATGGAATTCAGTTAGTTAAATAATTTAAGAAAATAAACCTGACCCCGTGTGGAAATGCCGGTCTCTTGTCAATATTTTTCCCTAAATAAAGATACGAGCATGCATTGTTAGGAGAAAGTAGTTTGTGTTTGGTTAATGGAGTCAGATAACTAATTCAAACAAATTGGTAAACGGTACATTTTAAACCAACCAACCAATATCAATTTGGTGCGATCAATTATCAAATTAGATGTCGAGCAACATCAAAGCTTCATAAACTTACCTTTTTGCTTGGCTGGTTTTCATTTTTGTCCAATTTCTACATGGAAGTTGAACCTGTTAGCATTAGTCAAGCTCAACTGTGTCAAAGTTTAGCCGACATTGCACACAACAGACCCAGAAATCAATCAATCAATAGTCAACAGGCCTTTAAGGGTTATTTAACAATGAAGCGTGACAGTTTGACTCCAGCAGACACCCACCATGGTTCCTGACAAAAGAATGGCGCACTGTGTTTTTCTTGCAAATGCTGCCCACACTCACAAGAGCTTGGGAGTCATTCCATTGATGGAACACAGTGGAAGAAAGGTGCCATTGTTTGAGAGGGATAAAATGGCCGACAGGTGGAAGACTTGTAGGGAGGTGTCATTTGCAAACAAAACGGCTCTATAAGCCAGCTCATATTAGCGAATGACGGGAGCCGGCACGCCCAAGATCAGAAGTCAGCTCTCATTATGACATTTTTCTCCCTCTGTCTTTGTTTTTATCTTAATTTTTCACGATGCGTCTTTAAGAGTGTAATACAGTGGACAAAACAATCCAAAAGTAATGAGTCAAAACAGGAAAATGAGCCAAATTTGGACTCAAGTGAATGATAATTAATAGTTTATGGATCCCTTAACCACCAGGGTCGTCGGGACTTCGGTTGTGTGTCTCGGGCTAGTACAGCCTGGCGGCACCCATTCCTATCCCGGCCGTTTTTAAGGGGAGTTTTCTCCCCCACATGAAATGGAGAGTATTGGTTTTCATGGGGGCATCACGGCGGCGCAGTGGTTAGCGCATGTGCGGCACAGTTCATGTCCTGGGAACCTCCTGCGCGGGTTCAAATCCGGCTCCGGACTTCCTGTGCGAAGTTTGTATGTTCTCCCCGTGGGTTTCCTCCGGGAACTCCGGTTTCCTCCCACATTCCAAAAACATGCATTTCAGGTGAATTGGCCGGTCCAAATTGTCCCTAGGTGTGAATGAGCGAGTGAGTTGTCTGTCCCTGTGTGCCCTGCGATTGGATGGCAACCAATTCAGGGTGTCCCCTGCCCACTGCCCGATGATTGCTGGGATGGGCTCCAGCACCCCCGCGACCCTACTGAGGATAAGCGCTGTAGCGGATGAGATGAGATGAGATGGTTTTCATGGTTACCAGTAGCAGGAAAAGCCTCCTGATGTCACAAGCCAGGAACGGAGACAGGACCCAGTAGCGTTCATTTTACTCAGTTTTATCTAAGAAAGAGAGCAGTGCTTGCTTCCATGATCCGATGATCGTTGGTCACTGGTAGCTGATGGCAGGAACGCGGGAGTGGCACTTACGTGTCGAGCCAGGGTAGTTGTAGACAGCGAGAAAATATAGGTCAAGGAGCAAGGGCAGTAACGAGTCCAGAAAAGAGGTCGACAACAGGTATCAGGCAGGAAACAGGGCAAAACAGGTCGATGGCCGGGACGGAGGAGCAAAGCAGAAACAGGTCCAGAAACAGGTCCGCAACAGGTATCAGGCAGGAAAAAACTGGGCAGGATAATGTCGGATAGCACTAAGCTTGCCTAGTTGAGAGCATAGGTTCACAAAACGGTCTGACGCCGGTAACAGGGAGCCGGGGGGTTTAAAAAGTGGCAGGGACCCAATCAGCGACCAGGGCTGTTGGCGCCAAAGGAACGGGCACAAGTGCCTCGCATCAGTTATCATGAGACCCCTGATCTGACTCAAATACAGCACCTACATCAAGTAGTCACCATTGTTTAGAGTCATCCTGTGCCTCTCAGATGAGCCAGACCTTGGTATTGACCGGCAGCGGCATGTGACAATACTGATACCAGATCGAAAATCAAAGGGGAAAGACTATTTTGTTCCAAAATTTTGAGTATCACATCGTACAATACGCATTGGATTTCTTGTGGTTTTCATATTTTTGTCGAAAAACAAATACATAAAGATGACGTACTCTGCTTTTGTGACTTTTAAAGGCTTGAGGGCTCTTTGTCTGGTAAAAGACTTTGTGTTTTGTATATTTTATATCTATATTCAAATTGATTATGCTTAAATGAATAAATAACTAGATAAATGAAAAATGAAATTGTTCTTTCAAAAAATAACAAAATAAGTTAGATTAATATATAAATAAATTATTAAATGTAAGTGTTTCATTGAAAATACATGAATAAATGAACACATCAGTATTTACATATATTGACTGTCTACAATTACACATTTTTAATTTATATTTGTGTAGTTTCAGTCCAAGTTAGTTAATAGTTGATTGTAAATAGCTACCAGTGATTTTATTGTATATTTTCAGCGAAGATGAGTTAACGATTTGCATTTTCTTTAATTAGTGTGAAGAGTTAAATGTCTAAATGTTAAAGGTTCACTATGGAGTGAAAAAATAAGGTTATTATAATGTGGTAGAAAAATACATTTCCAATTAATTGTTTATTCATTTTCGTGCTCAATATTACATTATTATTATTGGTAATATATTAGCAACACCAAAACTCTGAAGAGCCGTTTGGGAGCCGACTCTTTTTAGTGAGCCCAGCCGAAAGATTCAGTTCTCAAAAAAGAGCTGGAACTCCCATCACTAAACACCGGCTTGATAGACAATTAAAAATAATGTGTTCAACGCGAATATCATGGAGCGGTATTTACCAAATTTATTTATTAATTTTGTTTATAATGGTTCAATGATTTAAATTGTTTGGTTTCTGTCACTTTTATCTAAAAGCAGGTAGTTAATGGCGCTTTTATCTGGTTTCTTTTCGTAAAAAGGGTAGGGTAAAACGTCATTTCACCACGTGACCAACCCGGAAGTCAACAAACCGGACGCCAATATGTAACTTTTAAAAACAAGAACGTTTCTCCGATTCGTAACTTGAGTAACGAGCTTATTAATGAAGAATTTCACCGCATGGTATCACCAGAAGCCTTCCGCTGAGAAAACAGCACATTTTCGCCGTTCTCGTTGGTTTTTTCCTTCCTTATCTGTCGATTGTATGTACAAAAATGAGAATTGATTCTCCTCTGTCGAGCGTCAACGTCGTGCTCGTCATGGCCTTTGGTAGTCTGGTAAGTCCAAATCTTTTTAAAAACAAACAAACTTTTTTGCTCTTTGCAAATATTTTGTTAATTCAAGTCTTCATCATAACTTAGTCATCATTCCTGGTAATGTTCAAACCTCATGTTGTTAGAAAATGATATAATGAAATTGTCTCATCTCATTAGCCGTACCGCTTATCCTCATTAGGGTCGCGGGGGGGCTGGAGCCCATCCCAGCCATCTCCGGGCAGTGGGCAGGGGACACCCTGAACTGGTTGCCAGCCAATCGCAGGGCACACAGGGACAGACAACTCATTCGCTCATTCACACCTAGGGACATACAAACTCCGCACAGAAGTCTGGATTTGAACCCACGACAGGTTCCCATGACATGAACTGTGCCGCCGTGCTGCCATAATGAAATTGTGAATATGTTTAATTGCTGTTTAAAGTGTCGATACAAATTGTTCAAACCTCATATTTTTTATTTGCTGCTAAAAGTGTCAATATAAATTGTTCAAACTAAACTAAAAATCATACACTTACCCAAGGTTGGGTAGGGTTACTTTAACTTGATTACTTTTAATTACTTTTGGATTACTCCAATACCAAATATGCTCATAAAAGACAAAAGAAACTAAAAATGAATCAAATGATGACTCACAACACGTGGTAAGCTTTATCTCCTGGCTTTGATCCCTTTGATCTCCGGCAAAAGTAACATAAAATGGGACAGAAACAAAATGAAAATAAATCCAAACAGCTTGCCAACATCATTTTTGCCGTTCCATGTATTCCGTTACTTGGTGTCACAAATAAACTTGACTTGACAAAACATCCAATTGACAGCAATGAGAAACTTCTCATCTCAAAATCTTAGTGCAGCATTGTTTTCTCTATTTTTAGGACTTACAATACTGAGATTGTGACTGACAATGTCGTATATACCAGATCACAGTATAGCGGGAGCATAATGTTTGTAACTTGTGAAAACAATGTTGGGTTTCAAAACTTTTGTGTGCCTCTTAATATTTTTTGTGCCCTTCTTGCTTCACCCTCAAGACAAAACAAATTAGATCACGGATGGAATCATTTTTCCTCGTTTTCCTTTATAGGTCTTTGTCTTGTTATTTATCTTTGTGAAAAGGCAAATTATGCGACTGGCCATGAAATCTCGTCGTGGGCCCCACGCTCCTATTGGTCACAATGCTCCTAAGGTAACAAGAGGTTAAGCATTAACGTGAGCCTCAATGTGCTGCTGCTCTATTTTGTTTTGTATGTTTGTTGCAGGAGCTTAGGCAAGAAATCGAAGCCAAACTGTGCCAGGTTCAGAAAATCAGCTTTGAGCCTCGTTTGCTTTCTCCAGAAGACAAGCGGCTCTATTCTGGTGTGTTTGTTAGATGCTGGCACACACTCATCATTTGTGAAAAAGAAATTCTCCGTTTTATCAATGTGGCTAATATATGTTGTGTTTATTCATATGCACATGGAAAAAGCCAACATAAGCCTTTGCGCACATGTTTCTCCAACCTGTATTCCGCTTCTTTTTGGCATTCGGTCGTGAAATCCTCCATAAGGGACAACGACGCAGTGCTCCTTACCACAACGCATGCGCTCTTTATGCAAAAACACTGCGGTGACATCTGAAAATATTCCAGATGACCTTCTGGAGGATAAATTAGTCAATTAGTTCCCTCGTCCCCCCACAATGATGACAAACTTCTCGCTAATTGTTGCTGTGGCAACCCTCAACAACAGTAAAAGTGTCGCTGTTAAATCTCATCTGTACTTTTCCACAATATCTTATGTGTTTTCTTTTCGCGTGCATTACTTTTCAGGAACATTTGCCTTTCCTGTGTTTAAGTCAGGTGTCTCAAAGTCAATTTACTTTAGGGCCATCGGTGGCGAATTAGGGCCACCTCATGGTTTTCCCACAACACACAATAATTCCGCTATTCTCCATTATAATTATTTTCCCCACACAAAATTAGCTTTCAAGATAAGAAACCTGTTCTCGGTTCACGGATACCTTAACCGCCAGGGTCCTGTATTGAGAATTAATAAAAAGATTAACTTAAATTAATTAATAATTAATTATTATTAATGTCCAAAGAACTTTTAAATTAAAATTAAAAATTAAATGAACTATTAAATTAATTAAATTGAAATTCAATTTAAACAGTCAAAGTAAATAATACTAAAATATATAACAATAAGGGCCATTAAAAAGACTTGGGAAACCAAATACAGTTATAAAGCAGAGAAATCAAATTACCGTAGTCAGAAGTCCCTAGGTGCGCTCTCTCTCTCTCTCTCTCTGTCTCTCTGTCTCTCTGTCTCTGTCTCTCTAGCTGTATCTCTGTCTCTCAAGCTGTATCTCTGTCTCTCTAGCTGTATCTCTTTCTTGTTCTTTCTTGTGCTTGAAATTGGAGCAGCCAGCCAAGTACAATGACTTTCAAATACCCCATTTAAAAAAATTTTCGAGCCTTGCCTTATGAATTCGCACGGAGGTAGCATGCATATGAAGCTTGCGCGGGCTGCACGTTACATTTTCACATAAAGGCGGGGGCTTCAAACTGTCGTCATGCGGGAATATAATTAGCCCCTCGGGTTGCGAGTTTGAGACCCCAGATTTAAGTGTTGTATGCAAACATGTTTTATTATTTTGTAAACAATGCTATTTGTGACAAAAGTCGCCATGTTTAATGGTCGTGTGATTTAAAACACTTAATTGATAACTTGAAGCTGCGTCTAGTGTGCAGTGGACAGCTCCGTCATAATGGCGCTGATTGCTGACCCGGTCTTGCTAATGTCGCTCCTTCTTTCCAGGGCTTAATGCACTTCTCTAAAGGTTTGCATTTGGAATTCAGTCTTATTCCCCATCTGTGTGTCTATTTGGCAGATAGCTGTGACTATCGGTACAGAATGAGAGCCCTCGATGCCATCAGAGACACAGGTCACTTAACAACCTTTTTCCTCACACAGTTATCAGTGGGCAGAAGTGAATTTTAGTACAAATGAACATCTGTGTTCTCAATTTTCTGTGCAGATTTCCCTTTTCGTGAGCTGGGGGGATCATCCAGCGCCGTGACAGGAAAACGATTCCGGACATGGCTTCTGCAGCTTAAAAATTCGCATTGTCTCTTCCGCGATGGGCAGAGTGGTCTGATCGACACGGTGCTAGATGGCTACTATAAAGCACGACACGGCGACAAGGTCAGCATATTTTTTCTTACTTTTTTAACAGGCCCTTTCATATGTCTGTAAACATTGTGATGTATCCAGCTCGGTAGCCTAGATCACAGGTGTCAAACGGGCAGCCCGCGGGCAGAATCAGGCCCGCGAGACAACACTCAGAGAAGCGCAAGAGAAAGAGAGCTGTAGGTTGAACTAGGTCCACTTGATGTTGCCAAAGCCAGGTGCCTCTCACAAACGCTGCACTTG
Source organism: Urocampus carinirostris (assembly GCF_059441175.1). Taxonomy (NCBI): domain Eukaryota; kingdom Metazoa; phylum Chordata; class Actinopteri; order Syngnathiformes; family Syngnathidae; genus Urocampus; species Urocampus carinirostris. Next base: position 60,062,600 of record NC_142350.1, read on the forward strand.
TATTTCTCTCTCTCTAATCTCTCTTTTTCTCTCTCTCTCTCTCTCTCTTCCTCCATTTTTCTCTCACTCACTCTATCTCTCTCTCTTTCACTCTGTCTCTTTTTCTCTTTCTTTGTTCCTTTTTGTCTTTCTGTCATTTGACCTTCTTTTGCTCTCTCTTCATTTTTTCCTTTACTCTCTTTCTCTCTCTCTCTCTTGCTTTCCCCTTCTGTCTTTCCCCTTTCTCTCCTTCTCTCCTCTTTTTCTCTTTCTATTTCTCTTTGGATTTCATTCTTTCCCTTTCTTTCCCCCTCTCTCACTACTACTGTTTTTATCTCTTTTTCTCACGCTCTCTCTCTCTCTCTGTCTCTCTTTCTCTTTTTGTCCCACCCTCTGTACCTTTCTCTCCCTATCTTTCTCTTATTTCTTTCTCTTTTTTCTTTCTCTCTAATCTACTAAACCGGCCCCTGAGAGAATGTTTGTTCTATCGTGTGGCCCCTGAGCTTAAATGAGTTTGACACCCCTGGCCTAGATGGTAGGGCGCCCGCTCTGAGACTGGGAAGCCGCATACTGCATACTGTTCCGACACAAATTACGGATTATTTTTTTTACAGATTGATTGATTTTATTCTCATCAGAATTCCTAAATGTAGGGTGCATCGTTTGAGGTGTCGTTAAATATTTTCTCTATTACATTTATGTTAACAATGCACAACTGAGTTCAAAGAGCCCCTAAGCTTTAATTTCCAGTGCGCCTGTCTGTTTTTTTTTTACTTCTATCAGCTTGTTGGGGTTGGGACATATTAGATTGGAGAAACGGAGGTTGGGGGAGTGCTGGAGACAGACGTTATGCCCATCCCTGCAGTTTTTTATTTGTGTTTCCATTTGTAAGTGGGCCACAAAAATTGTGAAAGTGAGAGAAAGCCCGCTTCTAAATGCCAACCCAAACCCCCCAAAAGATGAAAAAAAGAGTTTATTCTTGCGCGTGCCTTGCCTTAAGTGTATTTAGTAAAAATAATCATGCTGCCCTCCAGTGGACTAACGTGAAATAGCACTCCAAACCGAACACCGTGGGGGAAATTATTCTTCAAGTCCTTACAGTTGAAGTAATGTTGCTTTTCATCTCCAAACAAGGATCCATCTCTGATAAAACTTTCTTTTTTTGGCAGCTCTTTTTGGGGTACAGTGATCTGTTGTTTATCGCGGGGTTTGGGTTCAAAACCTAGGCGAAATCCGTGCAGTCGAGACTTGGATTTTTTATCATTGTTATACAATTAAATGCACTACAGTACTGTGTATTGAAATCAATATAAACGCATAGCCTCTATTGACAAGGACACACACACACACAAAGTCCAATGAGGCTATGATAAATGCCCTCAGATAAGATACACTGACTTCCTAGAGAAAAAATGGGGAGGTTAAAAATTAACCCAGTTTGGGTCAAATGTGGACATATCCACGGCTTGAATTTTTCAAAAAAGTGAAGATTGACACACAAATGGAATGTTTTTCAGCATTTGTGAAATAAAGTAATAGATGATGCATAAGTACAGTATTAAAACTGCAAAGTTAATTCTTCAGGGTTTGTATGGGTACTTGAAACCCTTAAACGCCTCAAATTTAACGTTGTGTTTTCAAGGATTAAAAAGAGCTTGAATTTTGGGTGGAGTGCTAGGAAATGCTTGATATTGTTGCCATGGTTCTCCACAATCCGTCTTAAAAATGAGTCAGACACTGCCATCTGTTGGCTTCGATTTACCATTGTTCTTGGGATCAAGAGATCGCAGGTTCGGCTCCCTGCTCCTCCGTGTTGTATGTCGAAGTGTCCTTGGGCAAGACACTGAATCCCTAATGCCCCCAATAAGCAGGTTGGCGCCTTGCATGGCTGAATGGTCGCTATTGGTGTGTGAGTGTGTGTGTGAATGCTTTGAGAAGCCTTCATTGACTTGAAAAGCGCTATATAAATGCAGACCATTTACCATATAATTTCATTCATAATAACTGGCCAACAGACAAAAGTACAAAATAAAAACTACTGCATGCAGCTGTTTGACGAGTGAATGTAAAAACGTTCTATGTACATACGAAAAGGGGACATGCAAGGACAAGCAAATCGAATTATTTGAATGAAATTCTGTCTCAAAGTCCAGTCGTGTTGAACTCTTGAGAATGAGGCGCAATTTTAGGAGGTACTTCCAACGTCACGCCATATTGTTGTGGCCTGCGAAAAGGGAAAACGGTCTCGTCAATAAAACCAAAAATATGGCAATGTCTTTGTGAGTGTTTGGCAGGGGCACCTGAGAGCATGTCCTTCAAAGCCCAGCGCAGTGATGAAAATATTGATGAGGACGGTGAAGAAGACGAGAACGGTCGCTATGTTGTTCATGGTGTTCAACTTGGCGTGTTTGCGCACGTCATTCAGGTCGTACTTTACTGTGGCAACCCAGACAAAGAAAAACAAAACAATTACAAACAGGGTTGGGTAGGGTTACTTTAACTGGATTACTTTCAATTACTTTTGGATTACTCCAATACCAAATATGCTAATAAAAGACAAAAGAAACGAAATATGAATAAAAGTATGACTCACAACACGTGGTAAGCTTTCTCTCCTGGCTTTGATCTCTTTGATCTCCGGCAAAACTAACATAAAATGCGACAGAAACAAAATAAAAATCAATCCAAACCGCTTGCCAACATCATTTTTGCCGTTCCATGTATTCCGTTACTTCCCAAGCCTGCACAAAATTTTATAATTTTATTCATATTTAGTTTCTTTTGTCTTTTATTAGCATATTTTGTATTGGAGTAATCCAAAAGTAATTGAAAGTAATCAAGTTAAAGTAACCCTACCCAACCCTGCTCGTCCGTTCTTGATTTCCCCGTTTGTCTCCTGCTACGACCCGTTTTTTGACCCCGACCACGTTTTGATCTCCCGTTCCGGCTAACGACCCGTTTTTTGACCCCAACCATGTTCCTATCTTCTGTCCCGGCTATTGACATGTTTTTCTGTCTAACTAAGCTAAGATCTCCCGTTCCGGAGATCCACTTCCGCATTCAGAACACGTTCCGATCCCGTGACCAGCTTGCTTCCCGCGTCCAGCGAGCACCGTATCGCTGGCGCTGCCTTTCCTCTATATGTTACTCCCCAAGCCTGCACAAAATGTAGTCATTTTATTCATATTTTGTTTCTTTTGTCTTTTATTCGCATATTTGGTATCGGAGTAAATCAAAAGTAATTGAAAGTAATCCAGTTAAAGTAACCCTACCGAACCCTGATTACAAATACAGGAAGATTTGCCAAACCCCAAACAGGTTGCAGTTACTTGCCAATAAAAACAAGCAGGAGGCCCACGATGACTTGCAATGTGATGGACACACAGAGCAAGACGACCAGAGGGATGTAGAAGCGATAATGAGGCCCCACGTAGAGAACTGTCTTTAGCTGTGACGAGTTAGCCATCAGTAAGGCCACGTCCAGCATGCTCTGAGCCGCGCTCTTCTTGGTGGCGTAGTGATTCAAGTTGAGGGTCCGTTGCACTTTGCCGGACTGGGAAGTCAGGACCTGTGGACTTCTTTTGGTTAGCTTACAATGAGCATCCATCCTTCCTTCTTGCCATTTATCAGTGTCTGAAACTCGTGACAAGAAGTTAGCGGACACCAGGGCAGTCAACTCTAAAAAATTACCTGCCTTTCCATAATGTTGCCTGCCCCATTTTTCACAACTTGAAACACAATCAAGACGACTCATCGCAAAAAAAATCATCGTTGCAAAGTATTAAGGATTGATAATCAGAATATATAACAGAACAACACTTTAAAATTAAGTTTAGTATAAATCTACTTATATCATTCATTGCTTGTACTATGTACCTGTATTTACTCATCTTCATTCATGCAATGTTAGCGTTCCTTTGTCTGCTACAAGCCACATGAACTCCTCTTTCCACGTTGCTTCTAATGTACGTTTACATTTTGAAGCGTCGTAAATTTTGGTAGCTTCTTTTGAATATTTCTTCTAGGGCTGAGGTTTTGGCTTGATTCCTAACCACTTCTCCATTTTTCTTGTGTTCTCAGTGCGTCTATTTTGGAAAATGATATGCAAATGCACGACCTAATAACGCTCGGGAGAGTCCGGAAGCACGAAGTTTTTCAATGCAGGCTTCTGATTGGCTGCCGAGTATGCAAATTGCCAAACGAATCGAAATTTCCAAACCGAACGAAGATTTCGAAATCGAAATAAAGCAAACGTTTGTAACAAGCTACCATTCCATCCTGTCTAAAGTTTTACTGCTTTTATACCTCTCTTCCTTAATCTCTTTTATCTAACCATGTATTAATCAACCCACCCTTCCTAGTTAACTTTTACATCCTCACTTTTTAACCTGTCAAGTTGATGTAAAAAATTCTATGTACTTACTAAAAAAAGGACATGCGAATACGTGTCAATCATGTCATTGTTTATAGCAGTGAATATTCTCAACATGCCAAAGCAGGAAACATGTTTGCTTTTCTGGGTCAACCATGAGAACAGTGGAAGATAGTTTTCATCCATCCATCCTTTCATCCATTTTCTGCACCTTTTATTTTCACTAGGGTCGCGGGGTGCTGGAGCCCCTACTCAGCCATCTGCGGGCAGTGGGCAGGGGACACTGAACTGGTTATCTGCCAGTTGCAGGGCACACAGAGACAGACAACCATTTACACATTCATACCTAGGGACAATTTAAATGTTTTGGGATGTGGAAGACAGAGTTTCTAGATAAAACCCACACAGGCATGGGGAGGACATGCAAACTCTGCATGGGGAGGCCAGTAGACGTATTTGAATCCCGGATCTGTGGGAGCTGATGCGCTAACCACTCAGCAGCCGTGCTGTTCGATAGTATTTATTCATTCATTTTCCAACCGCTTTATCCACACGGAGGTCACCCATTCCAACTAGCTTATATATTAGGTACTTCATACCTGCCTCTCTACCATCATTCTTCCAGCCTTTATTCCTTACTTCCTTAAAAAACACCTACATTCATTCTTGCATAACTTCCTTTGTTCTTTTATGCTTTCTTTTTTCAATACTCCCTTATTTGCTCTCTTTCTTTCCCGCTTTCATTCTTTACTTCGATCTATCCAGAATCAATTCAATCAATCCTTCAATCTGTCCTTCCAGCCATCCTACTATCAGCTCTTCCTTCCTTCCTTCCTTCCTTTGTTCATTCGATCAGTCTTTAATTGCTATTGTTTTTTAAATAAACTGAAGCATATAACAGATAAGTCACGTCAAGTCATAATTATTTGTATAGCCCTTAATCAGAAAAATATCTCAAAGGAATGCACAGGATTACAATGGCACCATTGCCTGATCTTAAACCAACATGCGGGCAAGGGAAAACTCAAAACCTCAGCATGAGGAAAAAAGAAACATTGAGAAGGGGCCTCACAAGTGGTATTCCCCCTTCCAGGATGACCAGGGTGGAACAGATTTAGCATTGAGTCACAGGACACAAACATAGTAAACATCAATAAAAGAGAACACTAGGTAAGTGGGCTGGGATATCAAGGAGGTTGCTTGTTTATTTCATCACAAGCACTTACTGTACATGTGTAGCGAAGAGTCTCAGAAAGGAGTGGCACACACGCATGTGAGTGCTGACTCATCTTGTCAAAGAACTAATCCTTTACACTGACGCAGTTTCCCCAACTCTTGTATCTTACCCATAACCATGTTCTTTGGACAACAACTGTGAAACATGGAAAGTCCTATATCCCAATATAAGAGAAAATAAAGCAAAACAAAATAGTTTTGTTGTGTTTGTTCACACACCCAAACACATTTAGAAGCAAACACAGATAGAAAGGCCCGAGGCATTTTAGGTGTGTGTATTCACAAAACTCAGGTTACACAGGTGGGTGTGACATGACACTGGAACTAGAACTTTCTTTGAGTAACAATGATCTCGTTCATCTCAAAATATCAGAAGACATAACTTCACATAACTCTTTGCCGATCCAGCATTCTTTTAGAACGTCATCTTTCTATCTATCTATCTATCTAGACATCTAGACATCTATCTATCCAGACATCTATCTAGAGATCTATTTTTCTATCTATCTAGACATCTATCTATCTAGACATCTATCTATTTATCTAGACGCCTATCTATCCAGACATCTATCTAGACACCTATCTTTCTATCTATCTAGACATCTATCTAGACATCTATCTAGACATCTATCTAGACATCTATCTAGACATCTATCTAGACATCTATCTATTTATCTAGACATACATCTATCAATCCATCTATCTAGACACATATCTATCTATCTATCTATCTATCTATCTAGACATCTATATAGACATCTAGACATCTATCCATCTCTATCTAGACATCTGAGCATCTATCTATCTATCCAAACATCTATCTAGACACCTATCTATCTATCTATCTATCTATCTATCTATCTATCTATCTATCTATCTATCTATCTATCTATCTATCTATCTATCTATCTATCTATCTATCTATCTATCTATCTATCTATCTATCTATCTATCTATCTATCTATCTATCTATCTATCTATCTATCTATCTATCTATCTATCTATCTATCTATCTATCTATCTATCTATCTATCTATCTATCTATCTATCTATCTATCTATCTATCTATCTATCTATCTATCTAGACATATATCTATCTAGACATATATCTATCTAGACATATATCTATCTATTTATCTAGACATCTATCTATCCAGACATCTATCTAGACATCTATCTTTCTATCTACCTAGACATCTATCTAGACATCTATCTATTTATCTAGACATATATCTATCAATCCATTTATCTAGACATCTATATAGACATCTAGACATCTATCCATCTCTATCTATCTATCTGGACATCCATCTATCTAGACATCAGGACATCTATCTAGACATCTATCTATCTAGACATCTATCGATCTATCTAGGCATCCATCTATCTAGACATCTATCGATCTATATATCCATCTATCTAGACATCTACTTTTCTATCTAGACATATATCAATCCATCTATCTAGAGATCTATCTATCTCTATCTCTCTATCTAGACATCTACCTATCTATCCATCTAGACATATATCTATCTATCCATCTATCTAGACATATATCTATCTATCTATCTATCCAGACATCTATCTATCTAGACATATATCTATCTATTTTTCTAACTAGACATATATCTATCTATCTAGATATCTATCTATCCAGACATCTATCTATTTATTTATCTACACATCCATCTATCTATCTATATATCTTTCCATCTATCTTCTTACCTCTACGTCGTTAGGTTTATTGAGAGCGATGGCCTCACCGTTGAGCGAGCGTTCTGTGTCCATGTCGAGATTCGTTTTTCTTGCTGTTTTCGCTTAAAGTATGACAAAGGAAGATTACTGCTGGAAGTAAAGCACACGGGAGAAAACTAATCTCGCTAGACAGGAAGAGCGAGTCAATGGTTACATTGAGAAGAGCGACATGCTCACTGTAGTAAGGAAAGTCGAAGTGTCAAATAAATAGTGCACATGTTTTAACCCTTCCTCCAAGGACGTGACCACGCCCATTACTATTGGTACAGATCACACATGACAAAGTTAAGGCCTGAAGGCCCACTTCATTCCACAACATAATATTATGTGGTTCGGAAATGCCAGTTATGCGTCACCTTCTTGACTTGTCTGGGTCTCTTTTATAGAAAACAGTTACCTGGTTTTTCATTGAGAATAAAAGAGAAGTGTAAACCTATAAACATGTGTCCACCAATTTTTTTAGTAATATGTCAATATGATTTTCCAATCACGGTGGCTTTCTGACTGAAGATGTGCAAAACATATGGAGTCCTACTCATAAAGACTTGTGGCTGTGATAGTCAAGTCTAGTCATGTTTATTTGTATAGCCCTTAATCACAAACAGTCTCAAAGGGCGGCACAGACCACGGATTATTGCAAACTATAGACTATTATTACACCATCCCCTGATCTAAAACCTACATGAGGGCAAGGAAAATTTCAAAAACCTCAACATGAGAAAAATGAAGAAACCTTGAGGAAGGACCGCACATGAGGTCACCCCCCTTCCAGGATGACCAGGCTGCAATGGATGTTGCAATAACAAATAATACAGAGATATTGTCAACATAAAATATAGGTTATTCATATGCTATAGAATAGAAGTGCGTTTTAAGCTTTGATTTAAACCACTGAGGTTGCAGGGAAGAGCGTTCCACAGCACCGGGGCCCGAACAGAGAACGTTCTTGAACCTGCGGATCTCTTCTTGGCTCTTGGGAACACTAGTAGACCAGCATTTTCAGAGAGAAGTCTCCGGACCGGAACATAGGGCGAAATTACATCTGAAAGAGATGAGGGAGCAAGTCCATGCATGATTTTGTATACTACCAACAGAACCTTAAAATCAGATCTTAAGCTAACAGGGAGCCAATGCAGGTTAGCTAAAATCGGGGTAATGTGATCAAACTTTCTTGTCTTAGTTAAAAGCCTCGCTGTAGCATTTTGTACCAGCTGAAGGCTCTTTATTTTGGACTTAGGGAGACAGGAGAGTAGTGCATTACAGTAATCGAGACGGGAGGTAACAAACGCCTGAATTATAATCTCCGCATCCGACTGAGACAGCATAGGTCGAATTTTAGCAATGTTACGAAGATGGAAAATTGCTGTTCAAGTAATATTCTTAACGTATGTTTGAATGGACAGATTTGGGTCAAATATGACACCTAAAGCCGCCATGTCGTGCATCTGTACAGACATTTGATATGTGACGTATTCACATGGTCTTTAGAAATCTCTTCCCGTATGCGTTGAATCTACTTATTAAAAAAGACCATAAAGTCATGGGGTGAATGGGTAGAACTATTTGGAATAATCTGTTGCCTCATTAGCGATGCTACAGTGTCGAAAAGGATTTTAGGGTTATTCTTTTGTACCGCAATCACCTTCGAAAAATAGGCTGATTTTGCAGAGGCAAAGGCTGCTTTATACTTCAACAAGCTGTCACACCAGGTTTGATGGAAAACCTCAAGCTTGGTAGTGGCAAAAGGAGCATGTTGTGCCGCTTATCCACTTGGGTCGTAGGGGCACCATTTCCTGTGGTGTGTCTTGGGCAAGTACAGCCCAGTGGGGCGCATCTCTCTCCAGGCCAACAAATGTTTCTGCCCGTTATGTTTTGCGACAGTATTTAAAAGCTCTAAGGACCGATCATAACGAAAAGCAAAACCGCTTTAAGGGGCTCGTGTTGGCCACAAAACAGGCTGTTCGCTGTCCATGTTCTCGCTGCTCGTGTTTCACCATCACTTCCGGTTGAGCTTTAAGGTTGCGACATTCCCTTTCCGGTAAAATTTGAGATGGGAAAGTGTTTTGGGATTAGTAAATGTGCTTTTTGTCTTCTCAAGTTGGATTTAGGGCTAATAACTCTACTGAGACAGCCCTGGTTAAGGTAACCAATGATCTTCTACTGGCAATGGACTCTGGCGCTTCATTACTGTTGTTGCTGCTGGACTTTAGTGTTGCCTTTGACACTGTGGACCATACTAGAACGGTTAAAAAAATGGATTGATCTCTCAGGAACTGTCCTCTTATGGTTCAGATCCTACCTCTCAGATAGGACGCATTGTGTTAAATATGGTGAAATGACATCTGAGCCATTTGTAAGCTTAAGTTGTGATTTTAAGGTTCTGTTGGTATGAAAAATCATGCATGGACTTGCTCCCTCATATCTCTCAGATACAATTTCCCTCTATGTTTCGGTCTGGAGCTTTTGCACCTAAAATGCTGGTCTACTCTTGATCCCAAGAGCCAAGAAGAGAACCACAGGTTCGAAAGCCTTCTCCATCTGAGCCCTGGTGTTGTGAAATACTCTGCCACCTGAGATTTGATCTGAAACCTCAGTGGAACTGTTTAAATCTAGGCTTAAAACAAACTTCTATTCTATAGCTTATGAATGACCTATATTTCACGTTGACAATATCTGTGTATTGTTTGTCAATACAACATCTGTTGCAGCCTGATCAGCCTGGAAGGGGGATTACCTTATGTGCTGTCCTTTCTCGAGGTTTCTTCATTTTCCTCATGTTGAGGTTTTTCCTTGCCCTCATGTAGGTTTTAGATCAGGGAATGGTGTCATAATAGTCTGTAGTTTGCAGTAATCTGTTGTCTGTGCAGCCCTTTGAGACTTTTTGTGATTAAGGGCTATACAAATTACCATTACTAGACTTGCACCTCTTGGCCACGGTAGTTTGAAAATGATGTGTAAAAGAGGCTTGAAAATCCCTGCTCCTGCCACAAGGCGTTCCGATGAGCAGGGGATTTTACACATTTACACATAACTTTAAACAAAACCTAAAAAAAAAAAAAAACTCTAATGAAAATATATCATGCGGAAAATTACCATCAAAATTAGGTGCTTAAAAAAGTCCCCACTTTTTTTTCCTAATGTCAACATTTTCATTGCACAAAGTCCCCCCTAACGCCTATTACCAAAGACACACGCGCACAAAATCTGGATTTATAAATTAGTTAAGATGACCAATAACTACTGTCTTTGGGACTCTTTAGCCAATCAGAATCCAGAACACGACGCACTACACAAATCTGTGAAGTAGCCTGAAAAGTAAACTCTCTGTGATTGCCCTTGAAGGATTTTATACGTTTGACTATAAAGGATTTGATACGATTGACTACAAATTACATTTAATGCAATAGATATTTACTGACTGTGCCTTTATTCACTGAACAGTAAATGATCAGGGCAGGCTGGTGGAGGATGTTGTTTACAGAACGGAACGTACCGCTAATAAGATAATCAGCACATCCAGGCCCTGATGACGTAGAAACGCTCGGTGTTGTTTTGAGTACCCCAGACATCGGGACGCTCGTCTACGAGATGGTGAAGCCCAGGGGGCTTCCTTGGCACGCCCATGGGAGGAGCTGGCACACCATTATGTGGGGAGAAGATACCCAATAGGGAAAAGCTAAAGGACTTCAGAAGAAGGCTTCACACAGACTCAAACGTCACTAATTCGGCCGTTTTAGATGGAGTACACTTAAATTGTCAGGGAAATTAAATCTACCCCCGGCTTTCCTGTACATTTGTCCCTCAAGAAACGAGCGCGCATAAATTGTTGGGTGAATGTAGGTTGTGTTTGGTTAATGGAGTCAGATAACTCATTCGAACAATTTGGTAAACGGTACATTTTGATATTTAATTCCAACTATAACTATAACTGCACAATGTCCCGCATGAAATTGCAGGCTTTCGGCGAAGCAGAACTCGGTAAATACCAGGAGGCTCTCACAGAACTGGCCTGCGCGTGAGTAAACGGCGATGATCTTACCAGGGGCTGAACTTTAATTACAATTCAGTAGCAACGTTTTTCTCCACGCTTGTGGTTTCAGCGTCAAGAGCCAGAGCAGAAGCAGCAGCAACAGTAGCTCGGCCGGCCTGCACCACCAGACCGCCGCCAGGGACTTGACCCCCGTGGCCGCCCCGGAGACTTTAAGCCCCTCCCCTTCCTCTTCTCGGCCTCACCTGACGGCGACGCAGCAGCGCATCAAGAGGACCAGGAATCTTTTGGAGCTCAAGAGTTTTAAAGACAAGTACAACACTCTTGACAGCACGTTGTGAGGTGGCGCCGCCTGCTGGCTTTTTAGGGCCCGCATGTTTTCATTTCCCGTATTTTCCGCTTCATAACGCGCACCTAAAAACCCCAAATTGGTTCGAAATTTTAACCTTATAACCCGGTGCGCCTTATATACTGCAAAATACGGTGGATATGAATAGAAACGCATACAATAATATTTACACGTGTGGGTATCTACACAAAGTCTTACGATATATTAATGCAGTTGAGCAATAATTGATTGATCTAAAAACATTGCTGACCACAATCGCAAACCATTTAAGGCAACGGGAAACGAACCCGGGCCGCGGCGAAGATTGTGCCGACACTTACCCACTAGATCAAAGGTCTCCAACCTTTTGCAAGCTGAGAGCTACTTTTTGTTACTAATAATGCAAAAGGATACCAAGTTTGGTCAAATAACTTCTTATGTTATTACCAGGGTTGGGCAGGGTTACTTTAACTGGATTACTTTCAATTACTTTTGGATTACTCCAATACCAAATATGCTAATAAAAGACAAACGAAACTAAATATGAATAAAATGATGACTCACAACATGTGGTAAGCTTTCTCTCCTGGCTTTGATCTCCGGCAAAACTAACATAAAATGCGACGGAAACAAAATGAAAATAAATCCAAACAGCTTGCCAACATCATTTTTGCTGTTCCGTGTATTCCGTTACTCCCCAAGCCTGCACAAAATTGAGTCATTTTATTCATATTTAGTTTCTTTTGTCTTTTATTAGCATATTTGCTATTGGAGTAATCCAAAAGTAATTGAAAGTGATCCAGTTAAAGTAACCCTACCCAACCCTGGTTATTACTATGTTGTAACTTTGTTATTACCTGGTTGATTACTGGAAGTAGAATTAAATAGATAACTAGATACTCACAATAACCCATTTTTCTCTACTATTTCTAGAACAGGTCTCCGGGCATCTCCGCTATCCCTAGGTGATACAGATCACGTACGAAAGATATGAATAAACGCAAAAAAGCGCCACAAAATGTATCTGATGATAATTTGGACCAAAACCATCAAGATTCTCTAAACAGTTCAACAACAGCATTGAATTTACTTAGATTAAGATTTTAGGTGAATTTTACAGAATTGTTAAGGGGTTAAATTTCAGGAAACAGTGCCCTCTCCTGGGGAGCTTTGTTAGTGTCGCTGTCTAGAAATCTTTGAAAAAAACGCAGTGTCTTGCGATGACAAAATCGCATTATGTCACATCACAATATCCGTTAGATTTCAGTTAATCGTGCAGCCCTAATCTGTATCACTAGTTGTCAAAAAGGTAGGTGCCGGCTCTGTCACCGCCACAACCCGGATTCTATTCCCGTTGCATATAAGGTTTATGATCTTTGTCAGCGCAAATACAGTAGCTCTTCCTGTAGGTTTATATATATGACGAATTACTAGTTTATGGGGGGTGCTCCCTATAATCCTTTTTGGTCTCATGGTGCGAAAAATACGTATTTTTCTCCCTAGGTAGAGCCTTTCTAGGATCCATAATCCTAAAACTGATTTAAAGTTACTAACCTGTCTTTTTCTACAACAAAAACAGATTACAGCAATGATTGTGCTTTTTTTATGGAAAGCAAATTCCGATATGAATATTGTATTGTAGTCTTAATATATTCAATCAAGTGCAAAATATTTTCTGGACCCTGGGTCGCCGTTGAATAACCCCGAGGTGTCCCCAAGCCACATTTTTGAAAACCAATCGCCTATCCCTTCTGACTTTGGACACTTTTGCCTGAATTGAGCGCAGGGTCCACTTTGGACCAGTAATCATAAAGACAAAAAAAGGACTTCATGGTTAAAAGTTTTGACTATTGAAGTAAATGGTAAATGTTCTGCTTTTATATCGCACTTTTCAAGTCAATGAAGACTTCCCAAAGTGCTTTACAATGTGCTTCACACTTACCCATTCACACACACACTCACACACCAATAGGAAGTCAGCCATGCAAGGCGCCTACCTGCTTATTTGGGGCATTAGGGATTCAGTGTCTTGCCCAAGGACACTTCGACATATAACACGGAGGAGCCGGGAATCGAACCTTGATCCCAATGATGATGAGAACTCTACGTCCTGAGCTAATGCCGCCCTAAAGATGTTTACATTTTCTGCATGTACGCCGTCAAACGTTTACATATTAATTTTGCTGAATAATGTGTTATTATGAGGTAGTATTACGCACACCCTGTCAAAGAGACATACAAAAAAAAAGTTGTACGCTTTTAATATTTTTTTATTCGAGAAATCTTGAATTTTAAGGAAACGTTTTTATGATGATTTCGAAACAAAAGCAATAGTATTTTTAAGCAAGCGAACAAACCCTAAAGAGTAGTTTGTGTTCAGACAATTGATCTTTTCAGGTGATATTTAAGCACAGGTTTACATAGGACATAAAGCAACTATTGTGCCTCATTTTTACATAGTTTTTCTTTATTTTCAAAATGAAAAATGTGGATTTTCTGCCTGAGATTTCATTATAATTTTTGATTGATCAACACTGAAGAAACATTGCATTGGGACAGTGAAAATAAGTGTGTAAATAAAGGCCATGGCTTACTGGAAAGATGTCCTCTGGTCTGATGAGACAAATATTCATCGATTTGGCTTAGATTTTGTGAAGCATGTGTGGCCGCAATCAGGTGAGGAGTACATTCTGTTTGCGTCGTGCCTAAAGTGTCAAGCATGGTGTTGGGAATATCATGGTTTTGGGCTGCATGAGTATAACTGGAATTATGGAGTTGCATTTCATTAAGGGAAACACATGTACTGTGTAATACTGGAGCAGATAATGATCACTTTCCTCCAGAAATTGGGTCGCAGGGCAATGTCCTCAAATACGATGACCAAGGGTCTTCTGAAGGGGCTAAGGGTAAAGGGGATGGACTGGCCAAGCATGTCTCCAGATCTACACCCAATAGAGCATCTTTGGAATATCCTCAATCGGAAGAAGGAGAAGCACAAGATCTTGAATATCCCCCAGCTCAGTCATGTTGTCAGGAGTGAAAGAGCATTCCCGTGAAAATTTGTGAGTCTCTGGTCAAATCCGTGGCCAGGAAGATTAAAGTGGTACATTCCATTTCATTTACTCGTTTCAGGCAGTTATAATCTTTGCATACACACACATGTTCTGCAAAATCATAGTGGCCACACAAAATAGTGAACTTTAGGAACTTTCACTTCATGGTGTACTCACTTTTGTTACTTATGGCTATATCTTGAGTTTTTGAAAAGGAAAACAAACATTTACACTATAAGCTTTACACAAGACTACTTTTCATTGTGTCAAAGCGATGTTTTTTCAGTTTTAAATCTCAAAAATATGAATACACCCCCTCTCAAAAGAGTGATACCTGAATTTAGGAGTAGATTTTCCTTTTTTTTTTTTAAATGAGTGGCTTTTTTTCCCCCCTCTGAACCGATATGATACCTCGCACATGCAACTTTTGCCTTAGTATTGCAAGAATTAGGGCTGTATGTATTTATGAAGTCGGCTTGACCAAAACGAGTTACGATGCCACGCGGGGAAGAAGACAATCAGTGTTTATTGCACAAAACAAAGACTAGCATGACAACTGTTACGTCACTTTTACTGAAACGTGTGTACTTCTTTTTATTTTTTGCCATTTTAAGCCTTAAATTGATGATTCACTAAAGCCATTTGTCGATTTTGATTCTTCGTGATATGATTTTATTGCTATTGTTTTTGATTCATCCTGAATGTAACATGGTTCTTTTAATAAATTTGTTATTCAGAAATCTACTGTAACGTTTGAAATATAATATGTTGTGATTTCAATATAATTTGCCAAATAAAACTGACCTTTATTGTCTTTTTAGGTGTTTTTTTTTCTACCCCGTTTGGGTAGTGTGCGGAGGAATCCCAGCAGAGGGCGCTCCTGAGCTTTGATTGGATCGTAGGGACATTGTTTCCACCACGTGAGAAAAAACAATAACAATTCAGTGCAGTAATCAAATCATGTTTATTTGTATAGCCCTTTTTTACAAGAAGTCTTAAAGGGCTGCACAGACCACAGACTATTGCAAACTACTTTTTCTCTCTCTTCTTTTCCCCTCTCATTTTCTCTCTCTCCTCTCCCTTTCTTTGCCTCTTTCTCTCCCTTTCCCATTGAATTTCTCTATTTTTTTCTCTCTCTCTCATTCTCTCTATTTGCCTCTTTTTCGTCTTCTGACACTCTTTTTTTTCTCTTCTCTCTCTTTTGCTCTCACCTATTTTCTATTTTTTTTTTCTCTCTCATTCTCTCTATTTGCCTCTTTTTCGTCTTCTGACACTCTTTTTTTTCTCTTCTCTCTCTTTTGCTCTCACCTATTTTCTATTTTTTTTTTCTCTCTCATTCTCTCTATTTGCCTCTTTTTCGTCTTCTGACACTCTTTTTTTTCTCTTCTCTCTCTTTTGCTCTCACCTATTTTCTATTTTTTTTTCTCTCTCATTCTCTCTATTTGCCTCTTTTTCGTCTATTCTCACACTCTTTTTTTCTCTTCTCTCTTGCTCTCACCTATTTTCTATTTCCCCGTCTCTCTCCCTTTTCTTCACGTTTTTCCATTCTCTTTTTTTCAAATTTCTTCTTACTTTTTCTTCCTGTTTCTTTCTCGTTTTCTCTTTTTCACAGTTTACTCCTTTTCTTCCTACTTCCTTTCCCTGTATCTCTCTCTGTCTCTGTTTCTCTGTCCCCCCCCCCCCTCTCTCTCTTTGTTTCATCGCGCCTCGGCCGAGACATACCTAATTGGTATAATGGCGGCGCCCTCTGTTGGCTGCGGCTGCATCGACTCGCTACAACGGGTCAGGTGTATCGACATTTCGTTCCGTGTACATTGTTACAAAGAATGACAATACAAAGGAAATTATTATATTATTATTATTATCTACGAGCGCGGCCCCCAGAGAGCCCCTCTTTACCACGTGGCCCCCGAGCTCAAATGACGCCCCTGCAATAATAAATCAAGATCATCTCAATGACTGTGGAAAGCGTTCTCACACCCGGCCCGCAGGCCACGATTGTGCACCATCGCATCTTCCTATAGCAAGATCAGTACTCGAGCTTTTCTGTTCAACAATTTAAGGCTGCAATCAAGACTTTAAGCCAGGAGATGGCGGCAGCGTAACACATGATTCCGCGTAGCATTGCTTAGACCAGGGGTGTCAAACTCATTCTGACTCAGGGGCCACACGATAGAACAAACATTCTGTCGGGGGCCGGACTAGTAGATTAAAGAGAAGGAAAAAGAGAGATAAAGAAATAAGAGAAAGAGAGGGAGAGAAAAAGACATAGGATAGGGTGGGATAAAAAAAAAGAGAAAAAGAGAGAGAGAGAGAAAGAAAGTATTAAATAAGAGAAAGAGAGGGAGAGAAAAGGACATAGGGTGGGACAAAGAAAGGGAGAGAGAGAGAGAGAAAGAAAGTAATAAATAAGAGAAAGAGGGAGAGAAAAGGACATAGGGTGGGACAAAGAAAGAGAGAAAGGGACAGAGAGAAAAGAGAGGGACAGAAAAAGAGAGAGGGCGGGACAAAGAAAGAGAGAGAGAACGTGAGAAACATACTGTAAGGGACAAAAAGAGAAATAGTGAGAAAGAGAGAGACAAAAAGAAAAAGAGAGAGAGGGAGAGAGCGCAAGAAACAAAAGCTAAAAGTCGTGAGAGAGGGGGAAAAGAAAGGGAGAAGAAAGAAATCCAAAGAGAAATAGAAAGACAGAAGGAGAGAAAACAAAAGAAAGCGCGAAGGGTATGAAGAGAGAAAGAGAAAAGAGAGAAAAGGAAAAAAGGAAGTTAGAGCAAAAGTGGTTAAAAGAGAAAGAGACAAAGAGCAACAAAGGAAGAGAAAAAGAGAGACACAGAGGGTGAAAGACACAGAGTGGGAGAAAAGGGGTATAAAAGAAAGAGAGAGAGAGAGAGAGAGAGAAATACATAAATACAAGTACAGTGTCTTTGTCAGAGGCACCTGGCTTTGGCAACATCAAGTTGACATATCTCAACTTGCAGCTTGTTTTTCTCTTGCGCTTCTCTGAGTGTTGTCTCGCGGGCCGGATTCAATCCCTCAGCGGGCCTGATCTGGCCCGCGGGCCGCCCGTTCGACACCGGTGGCTTAGACGATCTTAAATACGCTTTTTTCATATTTTGGGTTTGTTCCGCCCCCAACAGGCCTGATGAAAGTAAGATAAAAGCAGATAGGCGCAACAACAAAAATAAAGCATAAGGGCTCTTTAAACTCGGATGGGCATTGTTGACACACACTTAGTAAAGAAAATATTTAACTTTCAACTTTTTAAGGAAGCCACAAACTATGCACCCCTCCATTAAGGTTAATGAGATATTTTTACCTGATAAATTTCTTGGTGGATATTGTTCCAAATTACTTCAAAACTATGATTCCAACAAATCAAACATTTTCAACCCTCGTGGCATGCACGTACACTTTATGTACATTTTCGCGTTTCTTTGTATTTTCAATCAAACAGAGCTTTGAAAAGTCAACACTTGAGAGCTCAAATTTCCTTCAGGTTGTGGTAGTTATGTGGATGCTCAAAATTCTGCTGTGATTTATGTCATTGCATTTGGGAGCCAACTATACACAAATCGTGCTATGTACATTATTTGGGTGTAAAGACAGCATTTGTAATTCATAATCTTTTATATGTCCTAAACCTGGTTTGTTGGTGATAGGAATGAGTGGAGAGGTGTTGTAAAAGGATAATGGGATGTTTGGACGCGTTTTAAGGGATGGGCAGGGCACCCGTATGATGCGGCAGGGGTAAACCAGCGAAAGTTGTTGAACAGGAGAGTGTGTTGTGTCACTCTGACCCGAGTGACATGGCCGCTTTCTTGTGTCCCGTTTCATCTGGAGGGACCAAAGCATGGCCAATGTAGGTGATAAATGGCTGAGTTATCACACTTTTTAAGTTCACGTCAAAATAATGTCCACTGACATGCATTGTGTCACAAAAGAAAACACATCCCACAAGGGTTAAAAATGTGAAATTTTATCCATTTGTGGCATGCATATGCCTTTATACTTAAGTAACTGAAGACAATTGTCTCATCTCATCTCATTAGCTGCACCGCTTATCCTCAGTAGGGTCGCAGGGGTGCTGGAGCCCATCCCAGCAATCATCGGGCAGTGGGCCGGGGACACCCTTGCTAGCCAATCGCAGGGCACACGGGGACAGACAACACGCTCGCTCATTCACACCTAGGGACAATTTGGACCGGTCAATCCACCTGAAATGCATGTCTTTGGAATGTGGGAGGAAACCGGAGTGCCCGGAGGAAAACCACGCAAGCACGGGGAGAACATACAAACTCCGCACAGTAAGTCCGGTAGCTGGATTTGAACCCACACAGGAGGTTTCCAAGACCCTAGAACTGTGCCGCACACGCGCTAACCACTGCGCCGCCGTGCTGCCCTAAGACAATTGTGTTTTTTTTAAAAACATTTTCTCCATTTATCCTCGGGATAGTGTGACAGAACCATTTTATTAAAGGGACACTGTAATGTTTACGAAGATGCCGCTGCATTGCGTCGTGCAACTGAAAACGAGTGCTGCAAAGCACAAGGACAAATACAGACTACGGAGACTCAAAATGACCAAAAAGCATAATTTCTCATCTCGTTTTTACTCAGGCTTTTACAATTTTGGGTTTTTTTGGGGGGTACTTAGCAGCAAGATGGCGGACAATCATTTCAGGAAAAAAGCAAATTTATATGAGAATTTGTGTATTTTTGCATATCATTTAATAAAGGTTGTTTTTATTTACCACAAGGAGGCGCCAAATAATACTCAATGGATCTTTTTACTAGAATGTAGTCAAGCCTTTTACAAGGGTTTTAGTTTTTGGGGTTTGGTGGCAACAAGATGGCGGACAATCATGTCGGCGCCCTCTTGGTGAGCCTCATGTTATGTAAAATAGAAACAAATTTCTCAACCTACAAGCATATTTTTATGATTTTTTTGCTTATAACTCAAATCAATGTTTTTTTTTTGTTTAACAAATGGAAGTTTTTTTGACACTGGTTGTTGGATCCCTTAACCACTAGGGTGGAAGGGGCACCATTTCCTGTGGTGTGTCTTGGGCAAGTACAGCCTGGTGGCGCCCATCCCTCCCCAGGCCATTTCGAACCTTTCGCGTGCTGACCACTGAATTACGTCGGAGACGCTATCCTATACACAATGTCTCTTTAAGATATCCTATTCAAACAGAAACGTTGCCTTAATGTGATGCTTTCCCAAAACACGGAGGCTTTTAATCAGCCGGAAGCTTTTAATAATATAAATAAATACAAAGTACAAAGCGTCAAGAAATACAAACTGGAACGAACATTCACAAAAACAAATTTACATGACAAAAGCAAACTGAAATGCTTTCAAGGAAAAAAAAGGACATATCTGCCTCAACTTCTGCACACTAGGTTTTGTTAAGTGCTTTCCTTCAAAAATGGCGGTTATTTGAAATACAATCAACATAGTCTAGATTCATTATTCGCGGCTAACTTTTGATGCCAGGTTACTAAGCAGTTCTTCGTCTACTTAATACAGTGAAGAAAATAAGTATTTGAACACCCTGCTATTTCGATATTTCTCTTAGAAATCATGGAGGGGGGTCTACAATTTTCAGCGTCCTCTGTGAGGGAGATAAACTAAAAAGAAAAATCCAGAAATCACAAAATAGCAGGGCGTTCAAATACTTATTTTCTTCACTGTAAGTCCTCTGCACAAGCGAATTAATGAAATGCATGTTATAAAACGTTACAGTGCAGGACAAAAGAGGGCAAAACGTAGCTCAGCTCGACTCGGATTATCCTTGTTCGAGCTGCTGTTTGGATTTGGTCCGAAAAACCGCTCCGGACTCAAGACTTGATCTCGATGACTTTGATGAATGGGAGTGGCTTGGTGGAGGAGGTGGACAGCTTGAAGGGTTTGCTGCAAAGGAGGGAACAAAAGGATGGTGAGCGAATAATATGAGTAAAGTTTTACATTGGCCTCTAGATGTCGCTGTATTACGTAGTACAGACTTTTGAGCTGCAGGCCCCACAGGGTTAAAATTTTAGTAGAGAGGTCGGGTCAGGATTAAATATCTTATTATATATTTATTAATCAGGCATGAAAATCGTTCCATGGTTAAAGACGGGGTGTGGAGGCGATATCTTCCGGTACATGGTACAACAAAATTAACTATTGATTCATTTATTATCTCGGCTGAATTTAGCCTCGAGTCAGTTGCATGAAAGCAGGATAAATTCTGCCCAGTTACTGTGGTGAAATATTCTCTATAGTTAACTTATTCCTAGGTTAAGATTATACCCTGAGAACAATCTGACAATTCTACTCTCGCGTGTGAAAAAAGAGTGTGTTTTTATAATTTATTTTAGTTGCACATCTAAACATTCTAAATTTTGATGGCGGACATTTGCGCTCAAACACAAAAAAATGGTTCCACTGGTAAATAGTTTTGCTCATTCCAAGTAATATCGTTATTACTTTTACAAAGTGATAAATCACCTGAAAATAAAACCCGGCCTCTGTACTAAAAAAGTACTTATTTGCCTATTTTTATGTCTCCTTTTTTTTTTATATTACTTTCGGTTGACAGGCCATATTAAAAAGCCTGCCAGGCCTGAAAAAGTGACATAGAGCCACTAAGGAGAGCCAAAGACCCTTATGTGGCTCCAGAGTGTTGAGTAACAAGCTATTAAACGCCATGTTTGAAAAGCTTGTGCTCCTCACATAAAATCACTGGTTTGAAAACGGGTAGGATAGTCTGGTTGGCTGAATATATTAAATAAGTACAGGATGTTTCATTTGTCTCAGGTTGTTTGATTTACTCTGCAGAATGCTGTGCATTTAATTATTGAACTGTTTACTTTTGTTGTGAAAAAAATATTTGAAGTACAGTAGCACACGTCTACTTGACCAGTTGTCTGACTTGAGACCGATTTATGCTACAGAGACTAACTTCATATTGTTTCACTCTTGCCTTTTGTTTAGAAGAAAATGTTGCCAATGTCTACTTGACAAGTTGTCTCAGGTTGTGAGAGTTCGATTTAATGTATTAAACTCACTTTGTATTGTTAATTGATGATTATTATATTCTGTTTTTTTTTTCATTGCACTTCAAGTGTGGGATACTGGTGAGGTGCATTAAATGTTACAAGGTTCTAAAGCAACTCCCTGTCCTTTCTTCCCTATCCAACTGACTCGAACACTCCCCAGAAAATGTTACATTTTTGACAAAAAAAAAAATGTACTTTTTAGAGTACTGTAAAGAGATACTTTGTTTGGTAACTATTTACTTTGACTGAAGAAGAATTTAGTTACCAACTCAATTAGTAAGTTTAATGGCTGGAGAAGTTGGCAATAGAAATCATCTGCCCCTGTTTAGCCAATCAGAATGCAGAACACGACGCTTGATGAAAATCCGTAAAGTTGGTCAAGTAAATTGCAAGGGATAACTGTAATATTGCTTAAATATTATATAAAATATATTTTTTTTAATGAATAGCATTTTTCCACCACTAGGAGGCGCTAAATAATACACAATGGCCCCTAAAGAGTTATAAAAAATCACCTGTATACAATCTGCGGATTCCGCTCCGCCGAAAGGTAAGAACTGCTTTTCTGTTCTCCCAGGAAGTGCTCCATCTGGTCCCGCATTTCCCGGTTCTGCACACAAACCAGCTCAGCGTCAACGAGAGACAAGAGCTGCTTCTCTGGAAGGAACGTCAACTCGGTTTTGTAGTCCTCTTTGAGGAAGGGAGAACTTTCTTCACCCGACTATCGTCTCCGGATTCAAAAAGTTCATCTGGTCTGAAGAAGAAAGGCCATTGTTCCTACCTCCGCTTCCAGGAAAGCCACTTTCTCCTCCAGCTCTTTGATGATGCGATCGCGCTCTTGGATCACCATGCGTGAGTTCTGAAGCTGAGAGCAGAAGAAGACGAGAAGATGAAACGAAAATCGAGGAACGGAAAAAAAATGGAGACGGTTTCCTTGACTCCGGCCTCGCCCACCTGCTCGATCATGTGTCGGACTTTCCTCTGTTGGCTCTTCAGCATATCGTCCAGATGATGGATCTTCTCCTTGAGGATGGCCACTTCCTTCTCCAACTGCTCAGCCCTGAACGTGGGAGATTGGCCTTGTTTTTAAAGGGACATTGTGTTTTAGATTTGACCACTAGATGTCGCTGTATTGTGTAGTCCAGGGGACTCCAACGTGGTTCACGGGCGCCAGGTAGCCCCCTAAGACCACTTGAGTAGCCTGCGGACTGGTTCTGATAATCTATCGTGGGTCATTTCTGGCAAATGTGATTTCTTATTGGCAGGAATTTCAAACATACTAAACATTCTAGTTTTATTCCCCATGTGATGCCAATTCAACAGCCACGGACCCTGATCTGCTGTTGGACTCTTTTTCAACTCCCATCTTTCTGAAAGAACTCGTCAGATCGTCTGCGAACCTATGCTCCCAGCTAGGCAAGCTTTTGTGACTCTCCGACTCTATCCTGCCCTGTTTTCTGTCTGATTCCCGTTGCTGTCCTCTTTTCTGGACCCGTTTATGTTTTTGCTCCTCCGCCCCGGCCATCGACCTGTATTTCTCGCTGTCAACGACTACCTTTGCTCGACACGTTCCGGCGATCTGCTACCCGTGACCGACGATCATCGGATCGTGGATGCAAGTCCTCTTTTCTCTTCTAAATAAAACTGAGTAAACAAACGCAATTGGGTTCCGTCTCCGTTCCTGGTGTGTGACACCGGACGATCGTTCGTAAGTTGAATTTGTTAGTAAGGTGCTTCAGTGCTATATTTTTTATGTTTAAGGTTGATATAAGTACAGTATGTTTAAGGCTTGTATAAGTAGCCTGTACTTTTTAGTCCTAAAAATTAAACATTTAATAAAATAATATGCTCTATAAAGATAAATAAAGTTAAGTTTAACATACTTTTGGAAGATGAGCTTCAAGAGTTCAGCTACTTCCTCCTCATTGGCAGAAAGTGGGTGGAAAAAAAGCGATCCAACCATTTTCTCAACCGCATCAAGCTTTCTTTTTCCACTTTAATTAAAAAAAAAAAAACGTCTCGCCTCTTC
This sequence comes from Urocampus carinirostris, assembly GCF_059441175.1. Taxonomy (NCBI): domain Eukaryota; kingdom Metazoa; phylum Chordata; class Actinopteri; order Syngnathiformes; family Syngnathidae; genus Urocampus; species Urocampus carinirostris. The sequence continues at coordinate 60,086,384 of NC_142350.1, forward strand.
TTTACACTTTACACTAACCATATTGAATGGATGCACGAGATATTAAAGAATAAAATGTCAAAGTTCTTAGCGCGCTAGCGATACAGTACACGTTGTTATGATTAAACGCGAACCAGAAAGTAAAAGCCGGATTTCTTCTTCGAGGTGGATGCTAGGTGACCTCTCAAAGCGCGACGGAAAGGAACACTAAAGTACTGTCCTCCACTCGGAAAAAGGTGGACACAATTTAAAATCTAACAGCAATGTCCGGATATTTTTCGACATCCCGAAAAAAAATGTATCTACCGTTTTTCAGAAGTCGAATGGTCCTAAGTAGGCGAGCGTCTGTATATTTTTCTATAGCTCCTAGTTAAGTTTGTATGGCATGGTAAGTTGGTTCAGGTGTAAAACCGCCTTCACTAAACTGTTAAAATAAACCAATTAATGCAAAACAAGAACATACTTTTTTCCCTATTGTTCGTGAATGAATGTGTTATGTTTTAAAAAAAAAATTCTTTGTTATCCATGAGTATAATATAGTGGGTAGGCTACTAAAGTAGGTTTAATAATGAAGCATAAAACCGAAAAAGTTCGGTATGCTAAAAATGTTTTTCTTTTACTGATCTGGCCTGCCTTAGAACATCTGGCGTTTGTTTCACATCCCTGGTTTAGTGGTTGACTGAGCTTATTCAAACCTCAATAATTTCATTCGGGTAACAACATAGTCATAACACAGTAATAACACAGTAATAACATAGTAATAACATGTTGTTTTCAAAATAAATATCGATCGGGTAGTCCTTTGCGCTAATTAGTAAGAAAGGTAGCTCTCAGCTTCAAAAAGGGTAGGGACCTCTGGTGTAGTATTTAAAAAATTGCACATTTATATGATAGGTCACACATGATTACTAATTTTCTTTTCACAATGAGGCGCTAAATAATACAAAAAAACGACCCACAAAAAAAAAAAAACCAAGCCTAACCTCTTCTCTCCCTGAGGTCCTTCCTCCTTGACACGCCGTAAGGCCAGAAGCTCCGCCTCTCGCTCTCGTATGTTCTCCCTCAAGGTGGCGCTCTCCTTCTCCATTCCTCCCAGTAACCTCTGGAGCTCATCGATTCGCTGGTCCTTCTTCTCTGAGTCTTCCTTGGTGATCTTCAGCTTGTCCTCCTGCTCGCTCAGACGTTCACGGAGCTCGCCACCTTCAGCCTGAAGAAGAGAGGGCTTTAGTGGCATATAAGCTTTCTATCATTCTCTCTCTCACTCTTTTTCCCTCTTCCTTACTCTCTTTTTCCTTAACTTTTTGTGTCACTCTTTCTTTCTCTCTCTTTCTCTTCTTTTCCTCTCTTTTATTATCTCTCTCTTTGTCTCTTCCTATTATTCTCTTTCATTATCATGGCGTATCAGCCTCCCTTAAGTCCCTTTCCTCACATGGTTAATCTGCACCTTGCCATGTTTTACCATCTGTCTATTAGTGTTAGTCACTGTCGGGGATATTGGGTGGGAAGAATGTGGGGGATGTCTTTTATTGTTTGATTTTTGAAGTGTTTCTAAAAGAGCACTTTGAATTGCATCTCATTGTCTGAACATTGCTATATAATAAAGTTTGATTGAGATGTTTTTTTTCATTGAATAATTGAATCATTTTTTCTTTTTTTACATATTATTTTCTAATTTATTTAGTAGGTAGATTATTTCTTTAAAACTCGCATTAAATCAGTAATAAATTCTAAATTAAAATCTTTTCAAATGGATTAGCCTCCTATTATTATTATTATTATTACTACTATTATTACTATCATCATTTTATTTCCGTATACTGTATAATGTTTAAGCTTTCTACACTGCACATTTTCTAGTTGAAGAGAAAAATGTAGAATATATCTATTTTATTAAAACATCATTTTTCAAAGTAAAATTTCCTTGCTAAGGGTCGAATAATTGATCTCATTTAATGTATGATTTTTAGTATTTTACATCATTTTCTATTTTTTTCCTTTTACCATTTTCTCTTATTGTATTGTATTTATTTATTCAGCCAGTATAAACCTTAAACATGATATATACAAGAAATCAATTGACACGCGAACTCTCAATAATGATAATATGAATTAATATGATGATGAATTTTAATTCATTGATTTTATGATGTTTTATCTGTGGTTTTAATGCATTTTAAAAACCACATTTTAAATTTTCAATGTCTTTTATTGTGTGTTTTTAACCTGTTGCCATTTCTGTAAAGCAGCATTGCCTTGTGTATGAATTGTGCTATACAAATAAACTTGCCTTGCCTAATATAATAGATGTAAAAGAATAAAAATAATAGAGTAAAAAAGATATTGTAGTGTATAATACAAGGTAATTATATAGAATAGTTTAAAAAGAAAGAATATGTAAATAACAAGACTAGAGTAGAATAGATCGGAGGAACGTCGTTGGCATAATCATACTATGCATAATAACATAATTAATACAAAAATTTGACTGAGAATTTTGCTTGAAATTTTAATATCTTCCTACATTTTTTCCTATTGATTGTTTCTTCCCAATATTTGTTAGTTTATCAACTTGCTAGCAGCTCCGAATTATCCTGTTTTCTTCAGACAGTGAACGCTGCTTACTATTTATTTCTGCGATATAAAAAGGGGAGAACGTTAATAATAATAATAATAATAATTTCCTTTGTATTGTCATTCTTTGTAACAATGTACACAGAACGAAATGTTAATACACCTGACCCGTTGTAGCGAGCCGATGCAGCCGCAGCCAACAGAGGGCGCCGCCATTTTACCAATTAAGTAAATCATTCTATTTTCCTATCGTACACTTGCAGAGAAACTTGCAAGGTTGTTCATTAACTTGACTATCATTATTGCGCACATCCTTCCATCCATCCATTATCTGCACCACTTATCCTCAGTAGGGTCGCGGGGGTGCTGGAGCCCAGTTATCTTCAGGCAGTGGGAAGGGGCCACCCTGAACTGGTTGGACCGGCTAATTAACCTGACATGCATGTTTTCGGAATGTGGGAGGAAACCGGAGTGCCCGGAGGAAACCCACGCAAGCACGGGGAGAACATGCAAACTCCACACAAGAAGGTTCAATCTTACACACTCGCTAACCACTGCGCCGCTGTGCTGTCTATTGCACACAGTGGTTCATTATTATGGGTCACTGTTCATTATTTTGACTATTATTTTCTACAGTGGCTAATCATTTTGACTATTTGCGTTGTTTAGATTGGCCAATCATGTTGCTTTTCTTTGATATTCCACACCCCTTCGGGCTGATCTGCTTTTTGTCGGAGATTAAATAAAAAGAAAGTGCTCGGGGCAGACCTTTTTCAACAGGTTGGTATTACTTATGGAAGGGTTTGGTACAATCCTTTCCTGTTCTCCTTGAGAGTTCAAATTCTATTGATGTCTTCTCTCCTTATTTTGAAAGTTTACTAAACCATAAACTGATGAATACTTAAAGTGATTTTGTTTGTATTGCTTGGAAAATTCTGCATGATGCAGTGTTCATTTTACCTCTGAAAAGTGATGAGTCCCGGGGACTCGCATGCTCAAAAATCTATGGGTCCCAACAGAGATCTATGGGTCCCCAAAATTTAGTGTTATCGAGGTTGAAATTGTAAATCGGTGACAAATATATAATAGAAATCTATATATTTATTCAGTTTTAATCATCAAATTATTAATTCATTTTCTGCATCAAATTATTGTTGGTAATATACCGATTAAAGGGATCACCACAAACCTGTCTTTTTTTTATTTTCTCCTTTTATACTTCCTTTTTTTCTTAACTTCTTCATACAACATAATAATTCGTAATATAACGCATCAAAGCAAGTGAGCCGCTTGAGATGAGTTGAGCCGAAAAAGCCGGTTCTCTAAAAAGAGACGGACTTTTCACCACACAACTCGAGATCGGCGTGCAGACGAAAACTCCAAACGCGAGACCAAAACAACATCTGCCGGATCTGCCTGACAAAAAGTTTAGAGTGTTTGAAAAAAAAAGTAATCGGTAATAATGACAAAAATGTGTCATTATGTGTCAAAAATGTTGCGTCCCGGGGACGTACGTTGATTTGAGACTATGCGTCCCCAGCAAAAATGATGCGTCTAGGACGCAGGGACGCGGGCAAACCAGAACACTGATGATGGGATTCGAGCTTGTCTTTAAGGCACACACCGCGGTTCCTACTCAGATGAATGAAGTCACCTGCAGTCTTTCTTTTTCCTCCTGGTGTTTTTTCTCAGCGTCTTGCAGTTGCACATACAGACGCTTGCTGACTTCTCTCAGCTTTGCCCTCTCGGCCTCCTCGTCGGCCTCCTGCAAGACGAGACAACAACGGGGTGAATGCTTGTGCCATGATGTCATGGGAACTCCTCTCCGGGAGAAAGCAGACGTGTTTTTGTTATTGTGCGTCAGTCGATCGCGCCTATTTCTGCCACTGTGACTCATAATCATCGTTAAAGTAATGAGGGCCGACAATCATGAAGACAGAAACCATTAGACTGAGACAAAGCTTGAATGGAATTCCGGCACGGTATGAAGAGTAAAACAAACACAAAGAGGGACGACCTGTGCTAGCAGCGCATCCTCTTAGGTGCTTGGTGTATATTTACCTTTATTTTAATCCAAACTCTTATTTCATTACAATTACGTAACTGTTCTCGCCACATATCAAAAGCAGAACTGAAGCAACTGTCATGATTACTGATTCGGGGCCCTGGTCGCTGATTGGCTCCTTGCCACTTTTTAAACCCCCCGGCTCCTTGTAACCGGTGTCAGACCGTTTGCGAACCTATGCTCCCAGCTAGGCAAGCCCATACCTTCCGACATTTTCCTGCCCTGTTTTCTCCTGCCTGATACCTGTTGCCGACCCGTTTCTGGACCCGTTTCTGCCCTGCTCTGCCATCCCGACCACCGACCTGTTTTGCCCTGTTTGCTGCCTGATACCTGTTGCCGACCTCTTTTCTGGACTCGATACCGCCCTTGCTCTCCCGTCCCGGCTAGTGACCAGTATCCCTGCTGCCTATAATTATCCTCGCTCGACACGGAAGTGCCACTTCCTCGTTCCAGCCACCTGCTACCCGTGTCAGTCGATCATCGGATCGTGGAAACAAGCACTGCTTTCCCTCTTTATCAATAAAACTGAGTAAACGAACGCTACTGGGTCCAGTCGCCGTTTCTGGCTTGTGATAGCAACTTACCTGTTCTGCATTTTTGGCCTCGCTTTTCTGATGAGAAGACGTCATTTTCTTGAACGGAGAAGAGACTTTCCACCCATTGGTGTGAATCTGCACACAATTGACAAGGATATTGATAATGTCTGCAAAGTTAGATACAGTACCACATACAGTAGGAATAGACATGGCGAGGACTCCAGAGCTTCAGTCTATTGAGGAAGTGACATCATTCTGTGTAAAATGTTGATCAACATGGTGGCCGACAAAGAAATTTGACTGGTGTTTTAGCGGATGGTTATTCTAAATTTTTTGGATTGCTGTCTAAGCTCTGGCAGGCGTCTTGCCCAAAATTCGATAGGTGGGCCACATACACCCGACCACAGTTCCTAAGCCCTTGTTCATTGTTAAGATTACCATATTTTCACGACTATAAGGTGCACCTAAAAGCCTTTATTTATTTTCAAAAGCTGACCTTGCGGCTTATAATACAGTGCGCCTTATATATATATATATATGGATCAATATTTAGTCGCAAGGTCTCGCAACTAAGGCAAGCAGCCGCCGACTTGATTTTCCCCGGGAATGATGGAACGGTGCATTCGCACTGATCGCTGCTTGGCCCTGTGGTTAGGACCTTGACTCAGCCTCTTGGCTGGAAGCAAGTGTTTCGGCCTCTTGGCTGGAAGCAAGTGTCTCGGCCTCTTGGCTTTGTAGCGTATTATGATTTGACCGATAACGGATAATGGATAATTGATAAAGAATATAGAACAATAAACCATACAAAATCCTGCCCCATAAGTGAAGTGGTCCGCGGTGCATGCTGGGATATATATGCCGGCGTTTCATTTCCTAACCAATCATCATTTGGATCGGTCACTATTGGCTAAAGTTATTCGGAGGTAAAGGAGGCAGGTCCTTTTAGCATTTACAAGCTCACATAGGCTAAAGCGGGGCAAAACAAAGCCTGAAAGTGGCCGAAATACGACAGTAGTCTGTATTTGTAAACAGGAATTATGGTGCTAAAAAGACAGCTAGCTGTGAGATTTTATATTGATGTCCATGCTACAGGCATTTCATCCTGGTCATTCTGGAAGGGGGATTACCTTCTCAAGGTTTCTTATTTGCCTCACGGTTGTCTTTTTTGAGTTTCAGATCAGTGGATGTTGTAATTGTGCCCTGTTCAGCTCTTTGAGACTCTCCACGATCAAGGGCTGTGCAAACAAATATTGTATAAAAAACCTTTGGGTCATTTCTGGTTGCTAGCTAGCTGTGGTGCTGTTATTTTATGATTATAACAATTTTTGTGATAAAAAAAAAATCTAATCTGGTGTTTGGTTGTTTATTGCAAGTCTTAAACTACCCTCGTCCATTTTATGATCTCAAGTGCATACGTTCATGACGGCAATACCCTGCAACACTCGTCATGAAGGAATTGCCGTAGAATTTATCAGAAGGATGACAACTCAATGGTGAACCGTAAACAACAATCCTAATTGCTGAACATCTGTTAACAATTCTAAAAGATTGACGGCGTTGGAATTGTCCTAGATTATCGATAAATGTATGTTTAAAACGGTGAGGTAAACTCTTCTATAAAGCAATGACCAGAGACGCATCCGGATGAAATATTGTCGAAAAAGTATCTGTAAACCCCTGATCATTCCTGCCCAAGTATTTCGCTTCATCATTGTTTTATCAACAAAAACATGCCCGGCATTACGGTTACGCAGAATAATCACGATCATTGACCGCCGGTATTGCTATTGTTGAACGTGCCATATCTATTCCTCTGTGTCTATGTACAGTACAGAATAACATTTAGAGAGCAAACCAGCGGTCTTGTGGCCCGGTGCTACCTACCTTATTTTTGGACGCCATTTGCTCCCTCAGTGTCTTAAGGCAGTAGCGCACCTGTGTGAAAGGCAAACACCCAGTCTGAGACATTTCATCTGTTTATTTTGGTGATCAAACAAGACTGCGGTTTGATCTCATATTCAAAATAGGCTACGCAAATGACAACAGGTGAGTGTGTGTGAGAATGACCTCTTGTATCTGTGAAACTTCATCTGAGAGCATCTTAAGACTCTGGTTCTGTTTGTGTGTCTCTTCTCTGCGAGCCTCCAGGTATACCTGTGACAAAAGTAGTGCCAATTATTACTATCTTAAAACACAAAAACCTCTTAGACAAACATAAGAAATAATACACATCAGGAAAAAAGGACATGCTGTCAGGAACGCGCCTTGGACCGCTCGGCCATCCTGACATAAACTTACTTTGTGAAGTAATCATGATGAAGCTGCATGTCACTGTTGTGTTGAAAAAAATCTAATGAATATATATAGTGGAGGAGGGAACTTTAATCTTTTTAAACTTTGATTAAAGTGTGTATTGTGCTGTCAGTAATTTCACGTTCTGTTGACATTAGTTGGCTTTCTTGTTTCCTTGCCCTCGTGTCGGTTTTAGATCAGGGGATGGTGGCATAATAGTCTGCAGTTTTCAATAATCTTTGGTCGGTGCAGCCCTTTGAGACTCCTTGTGATTAAGGGCTATACAAATAAACATGACTTGACATTTTGTATTGCTTTGGACTAAATAGCCTCAAAATGGTCAAGAACTTTACTTATTGAATAATTTTCACAGAAGTTGTCAGGAATGGGATTCAAACCCATACTTGTAGAGGAGACTACAACCTCGATTGCAGTACCTAAAACCGCTCAGCCACCTAGAAGTATGACGAAATGTGAGGTAAATATGGAGAGGCAGCATGTACCCTATGCTGCAAAATAATATCTAGATGTATATATAAGGAAATTAAATGTTTTTGAGATGAAGTGTTTGAGGAGTATGTTAGGAGTGACAAGGTTGGATAGAATGAGAAATGAAATTGTGAGAGACAGAACTGGAGTAGTAGTGGAACTGAGGAAGCGTGTGGATAAGAGAGTACTCGGTTTGTTTGGACACATGGAGAGGATGGATGAGGCGCGAATGTTAATGAAATAGGATTTTGGGTATTTTTGCTTTCAGTTATATAAGGTATTTCACTTTTTTCCGACAGTAATTTTGTGAACAATACACCGTTGAATTGAACAGGACATTTTTAAAGCGGACTAAAGGTATTTATAGCTGTTCTTTTAGTAATTAGAAGGATCATAGATGTCTTCCTAATCTAGTTCTAAGTATTATCAACCACATTAAAGGGCAATTTGAATATGAATAGAAAGGAAAATTTATGCCACAAAACACTTGTCAGGAGTGGGATTCGAACCCACGCCTCCAGAGGAGACTGCGACCTGAACGCAGCGCCTTGGACCGCTCGGCCATCCTGACTCATATATAAATCTATATATCATACCGATTTCATTAGGTCAAAAATGCAGCTGGGTTGTTCCAAACAGCTTTCATAAAAGATCCATCCGTTATCTGCACCACTTATGCTCAGTAGGGTCACGGGGGTGCTGGAGCCCATCCCAGCTATCTTCGGGCAGTGGGCAGGGGACACCCTGAACTGGTTGCCAGCCAATCGCAGGGCACACAGGGACAGACAACTCGCTTGCTCATTCACACCTAGGGACAATTTGGACCGGCCAATCCACCTGAAATGCATGTCTTTGGTATGTGGGAGGAAACCGGAGTGCATAGAAACGCCACACAGAAAGGCTGGTAGCTGGATTTGAACCCATGACCTCAGAACTGGGCCACGGACACCCTAACCGCTCATCCACTGTGGCTCCCATGAAGAACTCCTTACGTCAAAAATCATCTGACAAGTGGCAGTGTATGAGTGGATTATGAGGGTTATGCAAACAAGCACGCCACTGATTCCCATGAGACTTGGTGCAAAGGTGGAACCCATTCCTTGCTCAGACTTGCTCAAGTTTAACGGATCTCATTTTGATCTCAGCTTGTTTTTTTCCCTTAAAAATCAGTAATGCATGCATCCGTTTGAAAGGTTCTTTGGTTCGCACCCACCTTGATGACTTCCACTTGCTCCTCTGTCGATTTTACAGGTTCAGGTGGCAGAAGAGTCCTCTCACTTGGAGTCTGCACCAGCCCAAACACGCGTCCCACAGGCTGGACAGAAGATAACATTTGAGATCATCGCATTAGCACAAAGGGTGTGAGTCTTACTAATCACGTGAATGAATTCTGGACAGATGAGATCACCCGGGAGGAGCTGCAGCTTGTTTGGGATCGATATTACAAAACAACCCTAGGAGCGAAAGTGGCGAATAATTACATCCAGCACGGAATTGAGTCATGGACAACATTTCTTTTATACTCCCTTTGGTAACGCAACAACATTAAAGAGGGAGGGAAATTAAGGACACAGGGGAAGAGGCGGGAAAAAGTTATGCAACAATCTGGTAACAGTTTGGCACTCGGATTGGTTGACAAGGTCTTTCTCAAGAAGTCCTGTGGACTCAACATATGGGAACCTCCCTAGATGGAAAAACAGATGTTTCCCTTTGGACTCATGGAAACAAGCAATTGTAGAAATAGTATTGATGCATGGCAAAAGTGAGTGTAAAAACTATGCAAATGCATTTTTTTTTTTTTAACTTTTAAAAGCAACAAGTAATTACTGTATAGGTAAAATAAGTGGATAAGGGCTGTACAAATAAATACGAGTCGACTTGGCTTAAAATTATCCATCCATCCATCCATTGTCTTCCGCTTATCCGAGGTCGGGTCGCGGGGGCAGCAGCGTTAAAAGGGAAGCCCAGACGTCCCTATCCCCAGCCACTTCCTCCAGCTCATCCGACGGGACCCCGAGGCGTTCCCAAGCCAGCCGAGAGACATAGTCTCTCCAACGTGTCCTGGGCCGCCCCCGGGGCCTCCTGCCGGTGGGACATGCCCGGAACACCTCCCGAGGGAGGCGTCCAGGAGGCATCCTTATTAGATGCCCGAGCCACCTCAACTGGCTCCTCTCAACGCGGAGGAGCAGTGGCTCTACTCCGAGTCCCTCCCGGATGACTGAGCTTCTCACCCTATCTCTAAGGGAGAACCCAGCCACCCTGCGGAGGAAACTCATTTCGGCCGCTTGTATCCGGGATCGAGTTCTTTCGGTCATGACCCAAAGTTCATGACCATAGGTGAGGGTAGGAACGTAGATCGACTGGTAGATCGAGAGCTTTGCCTTTCGGCTCAGCTCCCTCTTCACCACGACAGACCGGTAAAGGGTCCGAATGATGGCAGACGCTGCACCGACCCGTCTGTCGATCTCCCGTTCCATCCTACCCTCACTCGTGAACAAGACCCCAAGATACTTGAACTCCTCCACTTGGGGCAAGACCTCCCCCCCGACACGGAGGGAGCATACCACCCTTTTCCGACTGAGAACCATGGCCTCGGACTTGGAGGTGCTGATCCCCATCCCGGCCGCTTCACACTCGGCTGCGAATCGCTCCAGCGAGAGCTGAAGATCACGGGCTGAGGAAGCCAACAGCACCACGTCATCTGCAAAAAGCAGTGACGCAATGCTGAGGCCCCCAAACCGGACTCCATCCCCGCCAAGGCTGCGCCTAGAAATTCTGTCCATAAAAGTTATGAACAGAATCGGTGACAAAGGGCAGCCCTGGCGGAGCCCAACCCTCACCGGGAACGAATCCGACTTATTGCCGGCAATGCGGACCAGACTCTGGCACCGGGCATACAGGGACCGCACAGCCCGGATAAGACTGTGCGGTACCCCATACTCCCGAAGCACCCCCCACAGGGCCTCCCGAGGAACACGGTCGAATGCCTTCTCCAAGTCCACAAAACACATGTAGACCGGACAGGCAAACTCCCATGCACCCTCAAAGACCCTGAAGAGTGTATAGAGCTGGTCCAGTGTTCCACGGCCAGGACGAAAACCACACTGTTCCTCCTGAATCCGAGATTCGACTTCCTGGCGGACCCTCCTCTCCAGTACCCCTGAATAGACCTTACCAGGGAGGCTGAGAAGTGTGATTCCCCTGTAGTTGGAACACACTCTCCGGTCCCCCTTCTTAAAGACGGGAACCACCACCCCAGTCTGCCAGTCCAGAGGCACTGTCCCCGATGTCCACGCGATGTTGCAGAGGCGCGTCAACCATGACACGCCCACAACATCCAGAGCCTTAATGAAGTCTGGGCGGATCTCATCGACCCCCGGGGCCCTGCCACCGAGGAGTTTTTTGACAACCTCGGTGACTTCAACCCCAGTGATACGAGAGCCCAACCCAGAGTCCTCAGGCTCTGCTTCCCCAGAGGAAGACGTGCCGGTGGAATTGAGGAGGTCTTCGAAGTACTCCGCCCACCGATTCACAACGTCCCGGGTCGAGGTCAGCAGCGCCCCATCGGCACTATACACAGTGTCGATGGCACACCGCTTCCTCCCCCTAAGACGTCGGATGGTGGACCAGAATTTCCTCGAAGCCGTTCGGAAGTCGGCTTCCATGGCCTCGCCAAACTCCTCCCATGCCCGAGTTTTTGCCTCGGCAACCGCCAAAGCCGCATTCCGCTTGGCCAGCCGATACTTGCCAGCTGCTTCCAGAGTCCCACAGGCCAGGAAGGCCCGATAAGACTCCTTCTTCAGCTTGACGGCATCCCTCACCGCCGGTGACCACCAACGGGTCTGAGGGTTGCCACCGCGGCAGGCACCGACTACCTTGCGGCCACAGCTCCGATCAGCCGCCTCGACAATGGAGGCGCGGAACATGGTCCACTCGGACTCAATGTCCCCCGCCTCCCTCGGGACATGGGCGAAGTTCTGCCGGAGGTGTGAATTGAAACTTCTTCTGACAGGAGATTCTGCCAGCCGTTCCCAACAGACCCTCACAACACGCTTGGGTCTGCCGGGTCGGGCCGGCATCTTCCCCCACCATCGAAGCCAACTCACCACCAGGTGGTGATCAGTTGACAGCTCCGCCCCTCTCTTCACCCGAGTGTCCAGAACATGCGGCCGCAGGTCCGACGAAACGATGACAAAGTCGATCATCGAACTACGGCCTAGGGTGTCCTGGTGCCAAGTGCACATATGGACACCCTTATGTCTGAAAATGGTGTTCATTATGGACAGACCATGACGAGCACAGAAGTCCAATAACGAAACACCACTCGGGTTCAGGTCAGGGGGGCCGTTCTTCCCAATCACGCCCTTCCAGGTCTCACTGTCATTGCCCACGTGAGCGTTGAAGTCTCCCAGCAGTACGAGGGAGTCTCCCGGGGGCGCGCTCTCAAGCACACCCTCTAAGGACCCCAAGAAGGGTGGGTACTCCGAACTGCTATTTGGTGCATAAGCACAAACAACAGTCAGGACCCGTCCCCCCACCCGAAGGCGGAGGGAGGCTACCCTCTCGTCTACCGGGGTGAACCCCAACGTACAGGCGCCGAGCCGTGGAGCAATTAATATGCCCACACCGGCTCTGCGCCTCTCACCACGGGCAACTCCAGAGTGGAAGAGAGTCCAACCCCTCTCGAGAGGACTGGTACCAGAGCCCAAGCCGTGCGTAGAGGTGAGTCCGACTATATCTAGTCGGAATTTCTCAACCTCACGCACCAACTCGGGCTCCTTCCCTGCCAGAGAGGTAACGTTCCATGTCCCAAAAGCCAGTTTCTGTAGCCGGGGATCGTCGCGCCAAGGACCCCTCCCTTGGCTGCTACCCAGCTCTCTGCGCACCCGACCCCTTTGGCCCCTCCTACAGGTGGTGAGCCCATGGGAAGAGGGTCCCACGTCGTCCCTTCGGGCTGTGCCCGGCCGGCCCCCGTGGGTAAGGGTCCGGCCACCAGGCGCTCGCCAGCGGACCCCACCTCCAGGCCTGGCTCCAGAAGGGGGCCCCGGTAACCCGCGTCCGGGCGAGGGAAATCGAGGACCAAAGTTTTCTCTCATCATTAGGGGTCTTCTGATCTGCGTTTTGTCTGGCCACTCACCTAGGACCTGTTTGCCATGGGTGACCCTACCAGGGGCTTAAAGCCCCCGACAACATAGCTCCTGGGATCATTGGGACACACAAACTCCTCCACCACGATAAGGTAGCAGATCAAGGAGGAGGCTTAAAATTATAATAAATAAAAAAGGAGTATAAAAAAGTAATCAAAATAATGATAGAAATAATGTGGGAAATTTAAAAAAAAAAAGATTATTACAGATATTGAGAAAATATATGTATTTTATACAAAAATATTAATAAAATAGGTGTAAAATTTAATTAACATAAAAATTAAAAATTTAAAAAGAATCAACATTAAAAGATGTTATTAAAGCCCTTTGAGACTCTTCGTGATTTAGGGCTATACAAATAAAGATGACTTGACTTGACTTAATATAAACCAAAACAAAATATTCCCCCCAAAATTACATATACAAAACTAAGATTAAAAAAAATATAAATTAAAAGGTTAAAATCTAAAAACACATATTAAAAAATATATGAATTATTAAAAAATATTAACAAAAATTGGTAAACATAAAATTCAACATACAAAATATTCCCCCAAAATTATTAAAGAAAAAAATAATACAAACAGCTCCTTAACTAAATACAAAAAAAACACATGCAGAATTTGTAAAAAAACAACAACAAACAAACAAAGATACATTTAAAACATTACAAATAAAAGATTAAATTCTAAAAACAAAAACAAAAAGCCAATCAATTATTAAGAAATATTCCTTTAAATGAATTGAAATAAAATTTAACATACAAAATATTCCCATATGTAATAAAAACTAAAATATTCATACGGGAATCTCCTAAACTAAATACCAAAAAACCCTTGATTTGGAAATTTTGGTTCATTTGGCAATTTGCATCCAGAAATGGTTATAAAAAATAAATTAAGATGAATTAAAAATATTACAAATGATAGGTAAAAATCCAAAACACAAACCAAAAAGTAAATACAAAAAATAAATCATGCAAAAAAGCCCGTTTCAAATAATTGAGGGAATGTTTTAATAGAAAAAAAACAAAGTAATTGTGGGGAATTTTACCACTTTTTACAATTTATTCGTACATAATAATTTGGTTCATATTCTAGACAAAAAAGATCAAGACGCAAAGGTAAAAAGCAAAAGTAGCAAAACAAAAAAAATAGTACATACACAAGTACACAAAAGAGTGTACATTAAAAACTCACTAAAAAGTACTACTTACGCAACACATAAATACTGGGCATGTTGTACCATCCCTGCAACGAGAACAAAATCTAAACTTTCACGCATTCCAAAAATCCCTCAGCAACAGGTAGTCAAAAACGGAACACAACCATAAACCTGACATCCTCACCTCATCGGTACAACACGGACGCCTAAAAGAGAAATCTGCAATGTCCTATCATCTACGCAATCTTCTGCACCCCAAAAATCTTCTCACCTTATCTCGGTGCTGCCGAGTCTGCCCCGAGCTGCGATCCGTTTGGCCAATGTCGTGCAGTGTCAGCCTCAGTCGCCTGCAACCCTCCTGCAAAGAAGAAGCAGCAGGAGAGAAACCCACAAAGGGACCGTTATGTGATGGAGACTATTTCGAAAAAGATTCGGAGAAACTGAGTCACTTAAGTGGAAGGAGGCGGGAAAAAGGCGGGGGGTGCGCACGTCAGAAGAGGGAACTAAAAGGCAACGAGAGGCAAGCCGTCTGCTTTCGATCGAGCGCCGTCTACGTCACTGGGATGAGGCTCGAAAACACATGGTGGATGGTTTCCATAGTAACCAGAGTTTTCTTTTCTGAATACTGTAAACAGATACTACAATGTATTTTCTTTTCAGTCCTCTGTAGGGAAGTCACTTCAGCAGGGAAATCCTTTGCCAGGAAATGAAAGGGCGTGTGTGTCCCAATAGAGGGGATACCCTCACAACCCCATCCCTTTATCCATATGCGTCAAACAGGCGGCCCGTGAACACACAACACTGAGCGAAGCGCAAGAGAAAAATGGGCTGTAGTTTAAATAGCAAAGCATCTGCAGTAGTATTTCTCTCCCTCTCATTAGCGGCGTTAGCTCAGGAGGTAGAGAGCTCGTCTTGGGATCAAGAGATCGCAGTTCGAATCCCGGCTCCTCCGTGTTACATGTCAAAGTGTCCTTGGGTAAGACACTGAACCCCTAATGCCCCCAATAAGCAGGTTAGCGCCTTACATGGCTGCACGGTTGCTATTGGGAAATGTGAAGCACACTGTAAAGCGCTTTGGGAAGTCTTGACTTGAAGAGCGCTATATAAGTGCAGATCATTTCAATTCTCTCTCTCTTTCTCTCTCTCTTTCATTTTTCTAATATTTTTTCTTTCTCTTTCTTGCTCTTTTTCTCTTTCTAGCTTCCTCTTTTTTCCTCGTTATCGTCTCTCTCTCTTTCTTTCATTTTTTTCCTCTATTGTTTTCCTTCTATGTCTTGCTCTCTTTGTTTTTCTCTTTTGCTCTCTCTAACTTTCTCTGTCTTTCTCTTTCCTTCTCACCCTCTCTCTTTCCTGCTTTTTCTCATTTTTTTCCTATTTCTCTCTCTCTTTTGCTCTTTCCTTCTTTTTTCTCACTTTGTCTCACTCTTCCTCACTCTCTTTTTAATGCTCTATCTTTTTCTCCTTTCTTGTTCTTTTGATCTTTCTCTCTCTTTCTCACTTTCTTTAATTTTCTTTTCGGTCTCTTGACTCTTTTTTTCTCTCCATGTGTTTCTCTCTCCTTTTTTCTCACTTTCTGTCTATCGCGTTCTCTCTCTCTATTTCTCTCACTTTTTCTCCATGTTTCTGTCTCTCTCACCTTCTCTGTCTCTTACGCTGTCTCCCATGTTCTCTTCTTCCCCCCTCTGCTTTTCTCTCTTTCTTTTTTTTAAACCTACTAGTCCGGCACCCGTGAGATTTTTCTTTTAAGCATGTGGCCCCCAGCTCAATTGAGTTTGACACCCCTGCCTTAATCGGTGTGTGTGTTTCCCTCGGATGCGGGGGAGGAGGTCAGCAACATTATATAACACATTCCTAACAACAAGTTTTGACTCCCAGCCAAATCGGAGACACACAACAGGCTAAGAGAAAAAAATGCTCGCAATGTTATCATTGTAAACTCTCGACATGGCTTATATAAACGCCTTGGGATCAAACTAATGTGTGATCTATTAAAAACAAAAGTTAATATTTAATACAGAGGATTATGATGAACAGGTGTGGTGTTTGATGTGGGTGATGATTGCTATAAAAGTTGGGTGTGGCCTGATCAGGATTTTTTTATTTGCCTTCTTCGATGAGAACTAGGGCACAGAGAAAGTAAGGGGAATAAAATCAAAGTGAACATGAATCCAAGAGAATAGAAAACCTAAAGCAGGGGTGTCAAAGTAAAATGGACAGAGGGTGATACCAGTGTCTGAAATAATGTCCGCCCGGACGCCCGGGGCGTGCATCTTTTACGTCCGGCGTACAACTTACAAAACGTCTCAGTTTTTTTTCAAATCAAACGTTTGCTTTATTACAATTTCGAAATCTTCGTTCGGTTTGGAAATTTCGGTTCGTTTGGCAATTTGCATACTCGACAGCCAATCAGAAGCCTGCATCGAACAGGTTTGGGTAGGTTACTTTAACTGGATTACTTTCAATTACTTTTGGATTACTCCAATACCAAATATGCTAATAAAAGACAAAAGAAAACTAGATATGAATAAAATGATGACTCACAACACGTGGTAAGCTTTCTCTCCTGGCTTTGATCTCTTTCATCTCCGGCAAAACAAACATAAAATGCGACATAAACAAAATGAAAATAAATCCAAACAGCTTGCCAACATCATTTTTGCCATTCCATGTATTCCAAGCCTGCACAAAATTTAGTAATTGTATTCATATTTAGTTTCTTTTGTCTTTTATTAGCATACAGTAATTGGTATTGGAGTAATCCAAAAGTAATCCAGTTAATGTAACCCTACCCAACCCTGGCATCGAATAACTTCATGCTTCCAGACTTTCCCGAGCGTTATAAGGTTGTGCATTTGCATATCTTTTTCCAAAGTAGACGCACAGAGAACACAAGAAAAATGGAGAAGTGGTTAGGAATCAAGCCAAAACCTCAGCCCCAGAAGAAATATTCAAAAGAAGCTAACAAAATGTATGACGCTACAAAACGTAAACGTACATTCAAAGCATCGTGGAAAGAGGAGTTCACGTGGCTTGTAGCAAACATTGCATGAATGAAGATGAGTAAATACAGGTACATACTGATGGCAGATGAAAAACAGCGATGTGATATACATTTAATAAATGTTATAAGTAAGTTTATAATAAACTTAATTTTAAAGTGTTGTTTTGTTATATATTCTGATTATCAATCTTTAATACTTTGCAACAATCTTTTTTTTTTTTTGGGGTGATTAGTTGTCTTATTGTGGTTCAAGTTGGGAAAAATGGGGCAGGCAACTTTATGGCAAGGCAGGCAACTTTTCAGAGTTGTCTGCCCTGGTGTAACTTTTTGCCATGAATTTTAGACACTATTTTAAGACTTTTGAAAATTGTGTTTAAGACATTTCAATGCCTTTTAAGACTTTTCAAGGAACCCGCAGGAACCCTGTCAGAGAGCTAAATACAAAATTTTGCTATGAGTCAAGGGACAGACTGATGCAATGTTGGATATGTTTCAAATAGCGCTAACAGAAAATATAATAAATATATTCTAATATGATCAGTTAAATCAATATTTTCTTATGGCTGCATTTCAACTTTTCAATAAAAGAACATGAAATGAAAGAAGTCCGTATTATTCAGTCCCAATCAGTGGCCTATATTTTACCAAAAGTGTGGCATATTAGTTCAAAGAAAAATATAATAATAGTAATTTTCTGTTATTCAGCCAACTGAAATACGATTCCTGGTGTATGATACAACAAATAATCTAAATCATTAGCGGGGCCGAAGAAAACCTTCCAAATGTGGCCTACGGGGCTAGACTTTGACATCCTTGTTTTAAAGAAACAAGGAAACAACCGTGTGAATGCACTTTTAAGAGTTCTCTGGCTGACTTACTTTTTGTACTATTTGGCAAGCTTCCTCAAATATTTACGGACAAAGGAAAGGGTGAAAAAGTCCCAAACAATGGATTGACTTCTGTTCTACTACAACATTCCAAAATCTTGCACGTCGGGCTAATTGAAGACAGCATTTTGCAATGTTGAAAAACGTGTGTGGATAATTCCTGGTATTTGATATGTCGATTGAGATATTTTCAAGTTCAAGTGCTAATGGAAAAAGATGAAGTGCTTCCTTCTAGCATATACAGTTTCATAAGTATGATATTATAACTAGAGAAGTGAAAACTTGACAAAAACAAATATTGTCACCAAAGATAGTTCTCTTTTTTACTATCTAGTCAAAGTTTTTGGTATCTGTATAGCAACATGAGACAGTAATGCAGGTTAGCCATTGGTATCAAGAAAATGGGGTAACTTATATCGAAGGTATTTTGTGGTCCAAGGAAAATACTATTTCAGCTTTTGCTGATGAAATGAGCTGCATTTATATAGCGCTCTTCAAGTCAAGACTTCCCAAAGCGCTTTACAGTGTGCTTCACATTTCCCAATAGCGGCCGTGATCTGTGCAGCCATGTAAGGCGCTAACCTGCTTATTGGGGGCATTAGGGGTTCAGTGTCTTACCCAAGGACACTTCGAGATGTAACACGGAGGGGCCGGGATTCGAACTGCGATCTCTTGATCCCAAGACAAGCGCTCTACCTCCTGAGCCACTGCCGCTGATGCAGATTTTCAAAGTAGAAGATAACAAAGCTAATTCAGGTGTTGGAGACAATGACAGAAACTGTCGGCACAAAATTAAGCTAATTTTGGGCAATCAAGCAACATTGCTAATTTCATAAGAACATATAGCATACTGACGTGTATAAAAAAAACCATCAGCAGTCAGAATACGTTTCGCTGTTGCTTTAAATAGTCGTGGTTTATAAAAATCCACAGAGTATTGCGAATTAAGACTGGGATACTTAAGTAAACTTATTGGCCCTTTTGCATAAAAGAGCAGTGTTGACTGGATGGCTGAGTGGGAAAACTTCACATTTCGCAAATACAGTTGAGAGTGCAAATCCCAACCGTGTATTTTAGTAGGTTTGTTGTATTTTTTTTCCATTTTTTTGTTGTTTGCATTTAAACTTGTCCAGAACGGAGACAGGACCCACTTGCGTTACGTTTCTCTGAGTTTTATTGGAAGAAAGGGAAGGGTTGCCCCGATGATCCAGTGATCGCTGGTTGCGAGGAAGCAGGTCGCTCTGAACGCGAAAGTGAGACTTCCGTCGCGAGCGATGGCGGTGTCGGGAACGAAAAAATACGGGTCAGTAGCCGGGATAGAAGAGCAAAAACGTGGTAAGGATCGGAAACAAGTCGAAAGCCAGGAGAGGAGAGTAGACGTGGTCAGGATCAAAAAACGGGCCGAAGCTGGGAAACAGACGGGAGCAAAAGCAGGTACACTGAGGTCCGCAAACGGACTGACCACAGGTGACAGATAGACATGGGTTTAAATAGTGACAAGGAGCCAATCAAAGTCCGAGGCAGTTGGCGCCAAACGAGCGGGCACAGGTGCCACACAACAGTAATCATGACAAAACTGAGGAGGTAGAGCGCTCGTCTTGGGATCAAGAGGATCGCATGTTCGATTCCCGGCTCCTCCGTGTAAAATGTCGAAGTGTCCTTGGGCAAGACACTGAATCCCTAATACCCCCAATGTGCAGGTCGGCGCCTTGCATGGCCGCTATTGGTGTGTGAGTGCGTGTGTGAATGGGTAAGTGTGAAGCACATTGTAAAGCGCTTTGGGACGTCTTCATTGACTTAAAAAACGCGATATAAAATGCAGACCATTTACCATTTTACACCTCGTTTCTTTGGTGGGTAAGCCTGTTCCATTATGTAGGCCAGAAAAAAAACAGTGGTCATCAAAATCAGAACTAGAACAATACAGGAGCTGTTGATATAGCAAAGAGGGTGGGTGAGGAACCTCCTACAGAGCGGAAAACAGAAGTCCAAAAATTCCTTCTTTTTTGATATGGCCTTCTCACGTTACATCTGTTGGGCCATTTGGCGGGATGGAGTGGAGGGAGAAACAATAGGACAATTGTTGAGAAGGTATTACATAAGGAAGCTATTTACACATGCACATAAATGCCAGTGGCTGTAACGTTATACAGCCACTGCTGGACAAAAGGGGCGCAGTGGAACAAACCTGCATGGAAAAAAACAAACGAAACGGGCGCATAAATACACAAGCGCTGACTCCATAACAAGGCAGAAACCAGAGCCCGACTTTGCGCTCTAGCCAACAATGGGCACAAAAGATGGCGAGCTGGCTGGAGGCTTTAAAAGGATACGGAGACACTTTGTGCTCAGTTTTGGCACCGGGAGGCGGCCCAGGTTGAATTATTGAAGCTGGAGGGAAGAAATCACGAAAAGCACCTGCTGCATTCCGAGCATGGCAGCGCTTCTTGTGCATGTGTGTGAACGTGCAATAAATCACTTCCTAGTCTCTCCCCTTGTCTCCCCTTTCTACCTGCAGCACACATGGCATCAATCCGCTTTTTTTACAACCTCCTAAGACAGGGGTGTCAAACTCATTTTGACACAGGGGCCACACGATAGAACTATGTCGGGGGCCGGACGAGTAGATTAAAGAGAAAGAAAAAGAGATTAAAGGAAATAAGAGAAAGAGGGAGGGAAAAGGAGAGAGGGCGGGACAAAGAAAGAGAGCGAGGGAGAGAGCGTGAGAAACAAAAGAGATAAAAAGAAAAGTCGTGAGAGAGGGGGAAAGAAAGGGAGCGGAAGAAAGAAATCCAAAGAGAAATGGAAAAACAGAAGGAGAGAAAAGGGAAAAGAAAAATCGAAGGGTAGGAAGAAAGAAAGAGAAAAGAGAGAAGGAAAAAAGGAAGTTAAAGCAAAAGAAGTTAAAAATACACAGAGAGAGAAAGAGACAAAGAGCAACAAAGGAAGAGAAAAAGGGAGACACAGAGAGTGAAAGAGACAGAGAGTGGGAGAAAAGGGGTGGAAAAGAGGGGGAGAGAGAGAGAGAGAGAGAAAAAGAAATACAAGTATACTGACTTTGTTCGAGGCACCTGGCTTTGGCAACATCAAGTTGACATATTTCAACCTGCATCTTGTTTTTGTCTTGCGCTTCTCTGAGTGTTGTCTCGCGGGCCGGATTCAATCCCTTAATGAGCCTGAACTGGCCCGCGGGCCGCCTGTTCGTCACCTGTATCCTAAGACATTTCTCCTTTTTCTTTCTATTCAATTGAGCCGCACCCCATTGAAACTGGTCCAAATTTCCCAATCGATGAGGTAAATGCTAACAGGTTATCATAAAACACTTCCGAATTGTTGACCAATATATGGTTCAAAAGGCCTTTTTACACCGTACTTACTAAGGCATGCCAACAACAGAACATTGTGTTCCTTGTAGGTTAGAGAAAGAGCACATTTGAATAAGGGCAAGCTTGTAGCGAGATTGTGTTGTAACAAACACAGTGGGAAAATAGATTTATGCTAATAGCATTTTGACCTCAGCCAATTGCGCCCCAATAAATGATTGGAATTCCCATTTTTAATCGATAATGAAGTCAAGTCAAGTCATTTTTATTTGTGTAGCCCTTAATCACAAAAGAGTCTCAAAGGGCTGCACAGGTTATTGGAAACCACCGACTATTAATACCGACTATTATGACACCATCCCCTGATCTAAAACCTACATGAGGGCAAGGAAAAACTCAAAAACATCAACATGTGGAAAATGAAGAAACCTTGAGAAGGGACCGCACATGAGCAGTGTTCCCTCTAAGCTGCGCGCGTGCGCAATTGCGCACTGCTCGCACATTCTCAGCGCACAAGAAAATCGAGCCAGCGCACAAAAATGAGGGCTCAAAATTAATAATTAAGAAGCGACTTAAGTCAAAGTTACAGTGCATGAAGGGAAAAATGCACGGGTTCCCATGACGTTGTGTCCTAAATGCGGTATTTTGAAGTCGAGTCGAAGTAGGACGAAGTTGAGTAAAGTTAGTAGAGTTTGTCGAGAACCGGCTTCTTCGGCTCGGCTCACTAAAAGGAACCGGCTCTTTTGGGTCCTAAACGGCTCTTCGGGTTGTTTTTGCTTGACTTAAAGGAAGGGGGGAATAGAACAAAAAAGAAAAAAATACCAAAATGAAAAAGTAGTGAAAAGCTGAGAAAAAAAAGAAACAAGAGGAAGAGAAAAAAAGAAGGAAACATTTAGAAAAAAGCCAGAAAAAAAGAATAGAAAGAAATGTAGGAAAAAAGTAAATAGAGAACAAAAAGAAAAAGGTAACAGCACGGAAAAATAAACACAATGAGATTTTTTTAAAGGAATTTAAAAAAAAGTAGAAAAAAACACGGATAAAAGAAGAAAAAGTTTGTGTGGCATTCAAATAATTTCCAATTATATCAAGTGAATCTTGTTGCCAACATTGTACTTCCACTAAAAATGTGATTAAGTACAGTTCTGTATCTTACAACCGACTAAATAAGCCCCCCAAAATGTTAATATTATGCAACAAAATATGTCAGGAAAGAAAAAGAAATGGATATCTTGTGAAAGAATTGTAAGAACAAGCGACGTTCGTAGGCCGTACAACCTTTGCAATCGTACATGAGTCAATTCATTCAAAAAAGAAAAATCATTTTGCATTGCCGGAAACTCAGCAAAATGGAACTTGATGTCAAGTTTTGGATATGTTTGATAATTAATTATCTTGCCACACTTGGGATTATGGTTGCTCGCTGTTGTTTCAAGCGTTGCTCACCGACTTTGTGTGAACGCTCAGACCCGTGGAAAATTACAGGGAACATTGCACATGAGGTCAGGCTGACCAGGCTGCAATGGATGTTGCAATAACAAATAATACACAGATATTGTCAACAAAAAATATAGGTTATTCATATGCTATAGAGTAGAAGTGTGTTTTAAGCTTAGATTTAAAGATATGAGGGAGCAAGTCCATGCATGATTTTGTATAATACCACGAGAACCTTAAAATCACATCTTAAGTTAACAGGGAGCCAATACAGGTTAGCTAACCTTACAAACACAACGCGGCACCAGTTTACTTAGGGAAAAATAGCCTATGTAAAGTATGCAACAATATTAAGTCAAGTAGAGTCAAGTCAAGTTTATTTGTATCGTCCTTAATCACAAGAAGTGTCAAAGGGCTGTACCGACTACTATTAAACCACAAAATTCACGTGTAATTTAGGAAATAATGTCATGATTACCGACGTGATGCACCTGTGCCCGCTCCTTTGGTGCCTCGGACTCTGATTGGCTCCCTGTCACTATTTAAACCCACTCCTTTCTGTCACCGGTTGTCAGTCCGTCTGAGAACCTCAGTTTACTCTAGGCAAGCTTGTTTTTGCTCCCGTCTGTTTCCCGGCTTCGACACGTTTTTTTATCTTGATCACATTTTTTGCACTCCTGTCACGGCTAATGACCCGTTTTTTCCGTTCCCGAAGCTGCCATCGCTCAGAGCGACCTGCGTCCTGCTATCACCGGATCGTGAGTGCAATCCTTTCCTTTCTTCCCAATAAAACTGAGTGAAATGTAACGCAAAAGGGTCCTGTCTCCGTTCTGGTCCTGACAAATAACTGAATGTCTGGTTGACAGCTTCCTGAGGTCAACATCATTCATAACCTATTGAATAGAAGTTGGTTTTGAGCCTAGATTTTACCACTTCCACTGAGGTTGCAGGTGGAATCTTAGAGGGAAGAGCATTCCACAGCAGCCATCATCTAATCGCCTACATTAAAGACATTTTAGCAAATTTCCATGAAGTCTTAGAATTTGTAGAAAGGAATCACCTGGAAAAGGTGTTGACAAGTCGGGCTATCGCTCATTATGACGTGTTGTCTCGCGCATTTCCGACGGATTGTCAAAAGCTGGCAAAAACAGACGTCATTGGTTCAGTTTTTCAAGAAAAACAAGGCAAAAAGGGTGAATGAATATTTTTATTATTTCCTTTAATTTTTGTTTTTTTACACTATGTTCATTAAGAGGATGCTAAAAACACGCATGTGCACTGGGTTACCAGGCAGATTTTAAGCGATAGCCAGTTTATCCTGGAATGAGTTATTAAAAAATACGTTTTCGTACACAAATTGTAATACGCCATGAACAATTTAAAATTATTTAAAATATGGGTAAAGCGTATATTAAGTTGATAAGTACGTAGTAGCTAATTTTAAAACTATTTTCTATAACATCTAGACTAATTTCTAGTGAAAATATTTTGTTTCCATAACTTTCGCTGATCTTTTTACCCCACAATAAACTACATGTTTAATAAACTTTCATATATTTTCATTTTTTTTAAATCTTTAAACAGATACATTGGAAATTATTTAGCGCCTCCTAGTGGTAAAAAAAAGTATTTGTTAAAAAAATAACAATCCTTGAATGATATGCAAAAAAACACAAATCATGTAAATTTGCTTTTCTTTAAAAAACTCAGTGATCAGGAATTTTGTCTCATCTAGAGGGAACTGACAATATCGTCCGTCATTGTGCTGCTACGTGTACCACCAAAAACCCCCAAACGTGTAAAAGGTAGGGTAAAAAAACAAGTAGGAAAATAGTGCACTTTGGTCACTTTGAGTCTCCGTGGTTTGTAGTCTTTTTCGTTTTTAGTAGCACTACACAATAAAGCGACATCTAGTGGTCAAGTATTACACAGCGTCCCTGTAAGCAGGGGAGGGTCTGATGCTTTTTCTAAGTGGTGAAAAATGTTAATGCATGAAGGTGATGCACACATTTAGATTTGAGATAATCAGACAGCACAAGAGAGAATGGAGCACTATGCCAACACATGCAAACGGAGGTAAAGACGATTTTTTTTCTTATCCCAAGAGCCAAGAAGAAATCTTCGGGTTCGAGAGCGTTCTCCATTCGGGCCCCGGTGCTGTGGAATGCTCTTCCCTCTGAGATTCGATCTGCAACCTCAGTGGAAATGTTTACATTTATGCTTAAAACACTCTTGTACTCTATAGCGTATGAATAATCTATATTGTAAGTTGATAATATGTGTATTATTTGCCTTCATGTAGGTTTTAGATCAGGTGATGGTGTCATAATAGTCTGTGGTTTGCAGTAATCTGTGGTATGTGCAGCCCTTTGAGACTCTTTGTGATTAAGAGCTATACAAATAAACATGACTTGACTTGACATTTTCAAATAGATCTTTTTTCACTTTTAGGAAAAATCCTGCATTATAAAACATAAAAAAATACAGTATACAGTTACCATAGGTTGGAATTTTCATTTTCAAAACAGACTCATATGATCGAAAAATGCTGAAGCACTCTACATCACCACGGCAAATTCAAGAGCGGTGTAAAAATCTGTTCTTGGCAGAAGTGCTGAACTCTTCTCTCCTTTTCCAGACAGTTTGTCTCTATTTTACTAAAATCAGTGGAAGATATTTACCATATTTCTTAGACAATAAGGCGCACCAAAACACCCCAAATTAGCCAGAAATTTGACAGTGCTGTCATGGTTACCGACAGGGTTGGGTAGGGTTACTTTAACTTGATTACTTTCAATTACTTTTGGATTACTCCAATACCAAATATGCTAATAAAAGACTAAAGAAACTAAATACGAATAAAATGACCAAATTTTGTGCAGGCTTGGGGAGTAACGGAATACATGGAACGGCAAAAATGATGTTGGCAAGCTGTTTGGATTTATTTTCATTTTGTTTCTGTCGAATTTCTGTTAGTTTTGCCGGAGATCACAGAGATCAAAGCCAGGAGGAGAGCTTACCACGTGTTGTGAGTCATCATTTTATTCATATTTAGTTTCTTTTGTCTTTTATTAGCATATTTGGTATTGGAGTAATCCAAAAGTCATTGAAAGTCATCAAGTTGAAGTAACCCTACCCAACCCTGATTACCGATGTGTATCACCTGTCCCTGCTCCTTTGGCGCCCACTGCCTGGGACTCTGATTGGCTCCCTGTCCCAATGTATACCTTCTCCTATCTGTTCACTTTTGTCAGTCCGTCTGCGAACCTCAATTAACACTAGGCAAGCTTTTTTCGACCCTGACTACCACCTGTTTTTTGCTCCTGTCTGTCTCGCGGCTTTCAATCTCTTTTTGTTCCAGACTACTCTCCTTTCTGGGCTTACGACTCACTTCCGACCCTGATTACGTTTTTGCTCTCCTGTCCCGGCTACTGACCCGTTTTTCCGTTCCCAACACCGCCATCGCCATACAGAAGATCCACTTCCGCGTCCAGCGATCACCGGATCGTGGGCGCAACCCATTCTCTTTCTTCTAATAAAACTTGTGAGCAATGTTCTCTGTAATTTTCCTCACGGGTCTGAGCGTTCACACAAAGTTGGTGAGCAACGCTTGAAACAACAGTGAGCAACCATAATCCCAAGTGTGGCAAGATAATCAATTAGCAATCATGTCCAAAACTTGACATCATGTTACATTTTGCAAAATTATTTTTCTCTTTTGAATGAATTGACTCATGTATTATTGCAAAGGTTTTACAGCCTACAGATGTCATTTGTTTTTACAACAATTCTTTCACGAGATTTTCATTTTTTTTTCCTGCTATCTTTTGACGCATAATACTAACATTTTTGGGGTCACTCAATATTTATCGTAAATTCCAGGCATTAAGCCGCTACTTTTTTCCCAAACCTTCAACCCTGCGGCTTAATTAGTGATGCGGCCAATTTATGTAATTTTTCTAACAGCCGCCAGCGGCGCTCGAGTACAAAAGGTAAGATTTAGACCGGTGGAATATATGTGCCGAGGAAGACTGCAACTTCTTAGCTTGTGCACAAATTAAATTAGCGTAGAGATATCCTCATCATGCACATTGCGAAAAGAAAAGCAAATGACGCAGCTTTTAAGCTAAACGCAATCGAGCAGTCCGATTAAGAAGGAAACAGAGCTACTGCACGTTAACTTTACTTTGCGAGCGTGTTGCTAGCGTGTTTTTGAGTAAGGGAGCGTGGGACGACGTTTGTACGACATAGTCTCTTTCCCATACTGGGGAAGACGACTTTGATGACGTCAGTTATGAGAAGGAAGATGAGGATGGTTTACCATGATTTTTACAAATACGGTATATTTTTTTTAACAGATCCGTTTACTGTTTTGTGAGCGTGTTGCTAGTAGCTTTTTGCTACCCTTCACAGGCACGGTTTGGGATGAAAGTTATAATATTATTATTAAAGCTTTGAAAACTCTCTCGGTGTACCGTCTTTCTTTTTAAATATGTGTAACTATGTATAATATGTATTTGCAACTGTATATTTTTGAAATGTATTTATTTTAGAGACTTATTCTGATTTGTTTTCCATGGGCGAATAAGAAAGAAGGGGCGGAGCAGACGCGGGCTGACAGGAAGTGGAGTAAAGGTGAGACGTGTTTGTTGTCGCGGCTGACAACAGTGGCTGTATATTTTTCCCACCCTTACCTTTGGAAATATACATTTTCAACGGGACCGGACTCTGCAGATCTGCATCAAACTTTAAGTACCGGTAACATTTTCCGTTCACTTTGCCGGCTGTAGTAATTGGACTGTGTATTTTATATTCAGTTACAATCGCGGGACTCAAAGTCGGTTTGGGTTAATTCTGTGATCGTTTTGCATCTTACCTTATGTAAAGGTGCGGCTTGTGTAAGTACAAAAGCGGTTATCCTTTTTAAATCTGGTGGGTGCGGCTTATAAGCAGGTGCGCTCTATAGTCCGGAATTTACGGCAATTTATTTTGTCACTCAATATTTAAGTTTCAGTTACAATCCATTGCCTGAAAAGTGCTTTCCAAAAATGATGATTTGATTTGTGCCTGGAATATTCTGTAATAAAACCAACGGAACTGCTCAGCTTTATGGTGATTTTTCTTTACCTGTCTCACAACCCTGACGCAGAAAGAAATGAAGTCTTTCTCTTTGCACGCTATGACTTTTAGGGAGCAAAAAAAGTATAGGGCCCTGTTCCCGGTCAAGGAAGCAGACGTGACAAAATGATCTAGATGGAAGCGTCATGACATGATGTGATGTGTGCTTATAGGGTGAAAGTGTCACTTGCAAATGCTGATGGTAAATAATTAAACCATCAGGAGCGATAAGATCCATCTAGGTGACGTGCGCAGACGTTTGAGCCATGTCTGAGTGTGTTCGCGCTGTCTAAGCTTGTTAAAAGGAGGCGGCACAGCACAGGTGCTGCTGTAATTCTTTGCCGAGGGATAAACTGGGGGAGGGTTAGAGAATAACAAGAAAAACCTGCAAAAATCATTCGAACGAGATGGGTTCCTGCGTATCGTTCGGAAGTTGAATGTCTTGTGAGCAATGTTCTCTGTAATTTTCCAGGGGTCTGAGCGTTCACACAAAGTCGGTGAGCAGCGCTTGAAACAACAGTGAGCAACCATAATCCCAAGTGTGGCAAGATAATTCATTAGCAAACATGTCCAAAACTTGACATCAAGTTACATTTTGCTGAGTTTCAGGCAATGCAAAATTATTTTTCTCTTTTGAATGAATTGACTCATGTAACTATTGCAAAGGTTGTACGGCCTACAAACGTCGTTTGTTCTTACAATTCTTTCACAAGATATCCATTTCTTTTTATTTCCTGATATATTTTCTTGCATAATATTGACATTTTTGGGGGCTTATTTAGTCGGTTGTAAGATACAGAACTGTACTTAATCACATTTTTTAGTGGAAGTACAATGTTGGCAACAAGATTCACTTGATATAATTGGAAATTATTTGAATGCAACACAAACTTTTTCTTCTTTTTTCCGTGTTTTTTTCCTACTTTTTTTTAAATTCCTTCAAAAAAATCTCATTGTGTTTATTTTTTTTCCAAGCTGTTACTTTTTTTCTTTTTGTTCTCTATTTAATCTTTTTCCTACATTTCTTTCTTTTCTTTTTTTCTGGCTTTTTTCTAAATTTTTCCTTCTTTTTTCTCTTCCTTTTGTTTCTTTTTTTCCTCAGGTTTTCACTACTTTTTCATTTTGGTATTTTTTTCTTTTTTGTTCTATTCCCCCCTTCCGTTAAGTCATGTTGTGCATAATTTTACATAATATTTGGTCATGTTGGGATTAAAGAAGCAAAAACAACCCGAAGAGCCGTTTAGGACCCGAAAGAGCCGATTCTTTTTAGTGAGCCGAGCCGAAGAAGCCGGTTCTCGACAAACTCTACTAACTTTAATCAACTTCGTTCTCCTTCGACTCGACTTCAAAATACCGCATTTAGGACACAAGGTCAGGGGGACACGTGTATTTTTGCCTTCATGCACTGTAACTTTGACTTAAGTCGCTTCTTAATTAGTAATTTTGAGCCCTCATTTTTGTGCGCTGGCTAGATTTTCTTGTGCGCTGAGAATGTGCGAGCAGTGCGCAATTGCGCACAGCTTAGAGGGAACAATGCTTGTGAGTTAAATGAAAATGCTACAAAGGCGGGCTACGAGGTCGCACGCTGATCGCCAAGCAAACGTTTAACGCAGGGTGAACTTATTAAAGAGTGTTCAAAGAATGCCAAATGTCAGTCCTCACATATTTTCAGTTTGCCAAATCTGGCCCGCTTTCTGAAAAATTTGGAGACCCCTTGTCCAGGCATTGGTGGGGATATTTGAATTAGTAGTCACCAGTGGGGGCCAAAATGATGATTGCTCGATATTGATGGGCACACGTCCCCTCCGTCCAAGCCAAATCAATGTTTTTTTTCCCAAATATTAGGCGCTCCCAAAAAAACAAGAAATTGCCAGGGATTAGAAAGTGTACTTTATAATCTAGTGCACCTTATAGACTGGAAATACAGTAAACAATATCTTAAATGCATTACAATATAACGTCTAGATATAGATGCCATTTATGTAATTTTAGTTGTGAAATAACCAGTTCAGGGTGTCCCCTGCCCAGTGCCCGAAGATAGCAGGGATGGGCTCCAGCACCTCCGAGACCCTTCTGAGGATAAACGGTGCAGATAATGGATGGATGGGATAGATAGTTGTGAAATAAGATTTCCGAAATAGTTATGTTTTTTACCTGACATTTTTAATCTGTAGTTTTAATTTCATGCGCCTTATAGTCAGGTTCGCCTTGTATATGAAATAAATAGTTTACAGACAAATATTTTGAGGGTGCGCCTTATAATCCGAGAAATTACAGTACACCCTTGGAATGTCGAACATAAATTTCTCACATCAACGACTTGGATTATATCTGAAATTAATTTTGAGTCATTAAGAAAGTTTTGTTGCAATAACACAGCAAATCAAATGAGAATTGATCTATTTTTCTTAATTTTAAAATACACGAATCAGGTAATATCTATGTAGTTTACGTTCAAATACGCTTCTCACATAAATTGTAGAAATAATTTTGGGTATTTGCGATATTTGCGAATCAGAATACTACTCCTAATAATAATAATACAATATAAGACACACTATAATATATCCTTGTCAAACACTATTTTTACTTGAGTTTATGTTAATATTTAGTTTTAAAGCATGCTGTACTTGCTTTTTTCCCCAACAAAAAAACGAGAGCACATAAATATTAGAATAGCAATGAATTAGAATTGTTTTATCGTCATTGACGACAACGCATTGAACATTGTTTGAAGCGAGATTAGACACGGCACTCCAGGATAAACACGTTATAGACACTTAAAAATAAGATGACGAGAATGTTAAGATAACAGGCAAATATATTTACAAAGTAATGCTTAAAGATTGTCCTAAGTTTTTATTAAGTGAATTGTAAATAACTTAGCCATATTATATTAGCAATATCAGCGATATTGTTACGAAATTTCAAATATTGTTTTCAACTTTTTACTATTTTAACTATGACATTTTAGAACTTTATATCAATTTTAGCATGTTACTAACTGACTTCTGTGCGTTTATTGACAAGTTTATAGGATTTCTTACCGTGTCATTTTGTTGCTTTCGGACGTCCTCCACTGTGCACATACTTCTTGTCCCGCCGTTCATCATCATCATGTCTCTCGCGTAATAATATTGATAAATAAAACAGACAACTCAAAATAAATAGTAAAAAAGGAGCCCGGTTTGAAGCGGGTTGTGGTGTCTCGCCGTCTGTCCCGGTGCAGTGCAGGTCTGAAGGTTTTACACCGGCTTCTGTTTTCTTTTTTTTTTTTAGTGCCGATACAACTCTCTGTGCGTCACTGTTAGGCCACGCCCACTTAAAAATCCAGTGACCAAATAAGGAGACTTGGCTGGAGGTGAACAGATAGTCCCTCGCTATAACGCGGGTCACTTTTCACGGGTTCGGTTCTTTGCGGATTTGCATCGAGTTCTGCATTCTGATTGGCTAGAGTTTAAGGGGTGTGGAACAGGTGGCCCCGCTAACGGATTTAATCCGGCTCACGAGACACCGCTCAGAGAAGCACAAGAGAAAAGCGAGCTGCAGGTTGAAAAATACCCACTTGACGTTGCCAAAGCCAGGTGCCTCTCGCAAATGCTGTACTTGTATTTCTCTCTCTCTCTCTATCTATCTTTGTCCCTTTGTCTGTGTCTTTTTACCTTTTTCTCTCTCTCTCTTTCACACTCTGTCTCTATTTTTCTCTATTTGTTCACCTTTGTCTGTGTCTTTTGACCTTTCTCTCTCTCTCTCTCTCTCTCTCTCTCTCTTTCACTCTCTCTTTCACTCTCTCTGTCTCTATTTTTCTCTATTTGTTCATCTTTGTCCCTTTGTCTGTGTCTTTTTACCTTTTTCTCTCTCTCTCTTTCACACTCTGTCTCTATTTTTCTCTATTTGTTCACCTTTGTCTGTGTCTTTTGACCTTTTTCTCTCTCTCTCTCTTTCACTCTCTCTTTCACTCTCTCTGTCTCTATTTTTCTCTATTTGTTCATCTTTGTCCCTTTGTCTGTGTCTTTTTACCTTTTTCTCTCTCTCTCTTTCACACTCTGTCTCTATTTTTCTCTATTTGTTCACCTTTGTCTGTGTCTTTTGACCTTTTTCTCTCTCTCTCTCTTTCACTCTCTCTTTCACTCTCTCTGTCTCTATTTTTCTCTATTTGTTCATCTTTGTCCCTTTGTCTGTGTCTTTTTACCTTTTTCTCACGCTCTCTCTCTCTCTCTCTCTCTTTCCCTCTCTCCCTCCCCTGTTCTCTCTCTCTCTCTCTCTCCCCTTCTTTGTCCCAACCCTCACTACTTTTCTTTACCTATCTTTCTATTATTTCTTTCTCTCTAATCTACTAGTCCGGCCACCGAGGGTATATATATATATATATATATATATATATATATATATATATATATATATATATATATATATATATGTATATATGTATATATGTATGAATGTATGTAACTTTCAGATAAATGGATTTATTACACAGTCTTGTCAACTTGTTTACCTCATATCTTATTCATCTTTTGAACATTTTGAATTCTATACACGGAATAACAATTTTCGTTCGAGGGGGAAAAAAAAACTCTTTTATTAGACCGATTCCGTTTTACCCATTTCAGCTCTAATCCGGATTGCTTCGGTCACTCGTAGCAGACAACGTCATCGTAGGAGGATAATATTGTGGTGTTGAACATAGCTTGGCTTTTTGTGAGTAAATAGGTGCTGCATTGTGTTCATTGTCGCTTAATAAGGGGAAGTGCAATAGCGATTGGGTGAAGTATCGTATTGTGGCGATAGGTGAATAAGTAAATTCGAAAGTATGGATAGTCAGAGTGGCTTGCGAAATTATTTGGCCCCCTTGAACTTTGGGACCTTTTGCCACATTTCAGACTTCAAACATCAAGATATAAAACTGTAATTTCCTGTGAAGAATCGACAATAAGGAGGACACAATCATGCAGTGGAACACACTTTTTTGGATATTGGCGTAAAAGCAGCACACCTCATCAGCCTCAACACACCATCCTCACAGTCAAACATGGTGGTGGCAGCATCATGGTTCGGGCCTGCTTTTCTTCAGCAGGGACAGGGAAGATGGTTAAAATTGATGGGAAGATAGAGGGAGCCAAATACAGGACCATTCTGGAAAAAAAACCTGATGGAGTCCGCAAAAGACCCAAGACTGAGACGGAGATTAGTCTTCCAACAAGATAATGATCCAAAACATAAAGCAAAAGCTACAATGGAATGGTTCACCAAAAACATATCAAGCTGTTCGAATGGCCAAATTAAAGTCCTGACCACAATGCAATTTAGAATCTGTGGAAAGACCTGAAAACTGCTGGTCACAAACGCTTTCCATCCAACCTCACTGAGCTCGAGCTGTTTTGCAAAGAGGAATGGGCAAAAATATCAGTCTATCCGTGTGCAAAACTGATCAAGACATACCCCAAGCGACTTGCAGCTGTCATCGCAGCAAAAGGTGGCGCTATAGGGCTGAATCATTTTGCCCACCCACTTTTTCGTTTTTTATTTGTTAAAAAAGTTTAAACTATCTAATAACTTCATAGTTGTGTCCCACTTATTGTTGATGCTTCACAAGAAATTACTGTTTCTTATCTTTGTGTTTGAAGTCTGAAATGTGGCAAAAGGTCACAAAATTCAAGGGGGCCAAATAGTTTTGCAAGCCACTGTAGGTGTATTAATGACCAAAAATTATTAACTTGATACAAATATTAACATGATGTTTTAAAAGAATGATTATATATATATATATATATATATATTATAAATACCACAGCCATATCCCCCTAGTGGGAGGTGGCTATAGTCATTTCTGACTCTTTTTGGGAGATTAATTCAGAGGAGGGGATTCCCAGCCCCCTCGTTCAACCCAACTGAGGTGTTGGGAGTCATTAGGTGATCAAACCCCCCAATTCCAACCCCCAATGCTGAACGCCAAGCAGGGAGGCAACGGGTACCAATGTTTAAGTCTTAGGTTCGACTCGGTCGAGGCTTGAACCACGACCTCCCAGTCTTGGGGCGGGCGCCCTACCCCCAAGGCCACCGAGCTGGAAAACTCACATAATTCCTACTATAAATGACACATTTTCAGGGTTGGATAGGGTTACTTTAACTAGATTACTTTCAATTACTTTTGGATGACTCCAATACCAAATATGCTAATAAAAGACAAAAGAAACGTAAAAGGGCAGCATGGCGGCGCAGTGGTTAGTGCTTGTGCGGCACAGTTCATGTCATGGAAACCTGTCGTGGGTTCAAATCCAGCTCCGGACTTCCTGTGCGGAGTTTGTATGTTCTCCCCGTGCTTGCGTGGGTTTCCTCCGGGCACTCCGGTTTCCTCCCACGTTCCAAAAACATGCATTTCAGGTGAATTGGTCGGTCCAAATTGTCCCTAGGTGTGAATGAGCGAATGCGTTGTCTGTCCCTGTGTGTCCTGCGATTGGCTGGCAACCAGTTCAGGGTGTCCCCTGCCCACTGCCCGGAGATGGCTGGGATGGGCTCCAGCCCCCCCGCGACCCTAATGAGGATAAGCGGTACGGCTAATGAGATGAGATGAGAAATGTAATATGAATAAAATGATGACTCACAACACGTGGTAAGCTTTCTCTCCTGGCTTTGATCTCTTTGATCTCTGGCAAAACGAACACAAAATGCAACAGAAACAAAATGAAAATAAATCCAAACAGCTTGCCAACATCATTTTTGCCGTTCCATGTATTCCGTTACTCCCCTAGCCTGCACAAAATTGAGTCATTTTATTCATATTTAGTTTCTTTTGTCTTATATTAGCATATTTGAAATTGGAGTAATCCAAAAGTAATCGAAAGTAATCCAGTTAAAGTAACCCTACCCAACCCTGCACATTTTGATATTCCCGGCACAGTCACCTGGCTCACTTTGAACTGCGTGACCCAAGAAACAGACAATGCGGCATAAAATATGCTGAACACATGCTTGGTAAATAACCAGTCTGCTTTTCTGATCCTTCAGCACTCTAGGCAGTTCACACCTTTATTATTTATTTATTTAGAAAAAAAAAACAATAGTCTTCTAACAAAGTCTAATCCAGTTAAATTGAAAACCGCAGGTGAATAAACAGAAGGAAACCGCCGTCTTGGGAATCAAACGAGTTTGAATAAAACTGGAATCCAAGTTAAGGAGCCAAACAACAGACCACAACAGAAGAATCTTTAGTCCACTGTATCCGAGTGATCCAGACAGGCGCAGACCTTCTAAGACACGGGTGTTAAACAGGCGGCCCGCGGGCCAGATCAGCCCCGCTAAGGGATTGAATCCGGCCCGCGAGACAACATTCAGAGAAGCGCAGGGTTGGGTAGGGTTACTTTAACTGGATTACTTTCAATTACTTTTGGATTACTCCAATACCAAATATGCTAATAAAAGACAAAATAAACTAAATATGAATAAATGACTAAATTTTGTGCAGGCTTGGGGAGTAACAGAATACATAAAACGGCAAAAATGATGTTGGCAAGCTGTTTGGAGAGATTTTAATTTTGTTTCTGTCGCATTTTGTTAGTTTTGCCGGAGATCAAAGCCAGGAGAGAAAGCTTACCACGTGTTGTGAGTCATCATTTGATTCATCTTTAGTTTCTTTTGTCTTTTGTTAGCATACAGTGTTCGGTATTGGAGTAATCCAAAAGTAATTGAAAGTAATCAAGTTAAAGTAACCCTACCCAACCCTGGAGAAGCGCAAGAGAAAAACAAGCTGCAGGTTGAAATATGTCAACTTGATGTTGCCAAAGTCAGGTGCCTCACACAAAGACACTTTACTTGTGTTTTTCTCTTTCTATCTCTCTCTTTCTTTTCCACCCCTTTTCTCCCTCTCTGTCTCTTTCACTCTCTGTGTCTCTTTTTCTCTTCCTTTGTTGCTCTTTGTCTCTTTCTCTCTCTGTGTCTTTTAACCTCTTTTGCTCCAACTTCTTTTTTTCCTTTTCGCTTTCTCTCTTCCTACCCTTCGCGCTTTCTTTTCTCTCCTTCTGTCTTTCTATTTCTCTTTAGATTTCTTTCTTCCTCTCCCTTTCTTTTCCCCCTCTCTCACGCCTTTTTATCTTTTGTTTCTCACGCTCTCTCTCTTTATTTCTTTGTCCAGTCTCTCTCCTTTTCCCTCCTTCTTTCTCTTGTTTCTTTATCTCTCTTTAATCTACTAGTTCGGCCCCCGACAGAATGTTTTTTCTATCGTGTGGCCCCCGAGTTAAGATGAGTTTGACACCCTTGTTCTAAGACCATAATGGGGTTAGCAATGGGATTGACGTGAAATGAAACTGAAGAAACAGCTGCACACGAGAACTTAATTCGCCCCTCAGATAATGACGCAAACTACATTTAGACGTGACATTATCTCACTCGGGGCGTTTCTGGTGAGAGGTATGCAGTCGGGAACAGGCTCACGGAATTCGCCCAATTAATGACATCACAGGACAGAAAGTTGCGAGGAATCATTAGTTACCAGAAATATTTTGTGACGTGGTGACTCAGATGATTATCAGTTGACATAGAACAGGGGTCAGGAACCTTTTTGACCCAAAGAGCTATAAAAGCAAAAAATGTTTTAGACCAGGGGTGTCAAACAGGCGGCCCGCAGGCCAGATCAGGCCCGCTAAGGGATTGAATCCGGCCCGCGAGACAATGCTGAGGGAAGCACAAGAGAAAAACGAGCTGCATGTTACAAAGCCAGCTGCCTCTCAAAAACACTGTACTTGTATTGACCCTTCTCTCTCTTTCTCGCTCTCTTTATCTCTCTCTCTCTCTCATCCTTCATTTTCTCTCACTCTCCATCTCTTTCTTTCACTCTCTCTGTCTCTTTTTCTCGTTATTTTATCCTTTTTGTCTCTTTCTCTGTGTCTTTCTACCTTATTTTGCTCTCTCTTTTTCCTTTTCTCTTTCTTCTTTCTTGCTTTCACCTTCTCTCTTTCTACCCTTCTCTTATCTCTGCTGCTCGCTTTCTATTTCTCTGTGGATTTCTTTCTTTCTCTTTACCTCCCCCTCTCTCACTAGTTCTCTTTTAATCTATTTTGTTTCTCACATTCTATCTCTCTTTTCTTTTTCTCTTTTTCCCTTTCTCTCTTTGTTTGTCCCACCCTCTCTCTTTTTCATTCTCTCGAATCTAC
Organism: Urocampus carinirostris; assembly: GCF_059441175.1. Classification (NCBI taxonomy): domain Eukaryota; kingdom Metazoa; phylum Chordata; class Actinopteri; order Syngnathiformes; family Syngnathidae; genus Urocampus; species Urocampus carinirostris. The sequence continues at coordinate 60,123,539 of NC_142350.1, forward strand.
TAGTCCGGCCCCCGAGACAATGTTTGGTCTTTTGTGTGGCCCCCGGGTTAAAATGAGTTTGACACCCCTGCTCTAGACAAAAGCTAATTCTTCAGCACATTTTATTTCACTGTGTGTCATTTGATGATTTCATCAAATGTATGAAATGATAATAATGCCAAATCCGGTGTCCCAAATCAATTACAATGGCAATTACAATTTGTCTTCCACCTTCAGTTAAGAGTGTTGACCACTCACTCTCATTCACACCTAGGGACAATTTAGACCGGCCAATTAACCTGACATGCATGTTTTTGGATTGTGGGAGGAAACCAGAGAACATGCAAACTCCACACTGGAAGACTGGTAGCTGGATTGGAACCCATGATCTCATAACGCGCTAACCACTAAGCCGCTCCGTCGCCCGGTGATGTTTTCTCTCTTTAAACCGAACACATAACCTAAAAACAATTAACGAGTAGATAAAAATAGCCTGGCAGGCTAAAAAAAAACTAACCTGAAACCTGCGATAAACAAAGCCAAGACTCAAACCGCACATCTGGAGGCACGAGCAAACAATAGGTCGCACCTCTCAACATCAGCCCAAATTGCCTCAACACACATGCCACAAAACTTCCATCGGACAATGCTCAAGCGGCACAATAAATGGAAACTCCATCCCCGCCTTCACAAAGAATGTCCACTCGTGATTTAGTCCTCTGGCATAACTGGTCTCGTGCAGGTTTTTTCTTTAGACAATATAGGTGGCGCCGTTTCATGCACATTTTTGGGATGGTGAATGTCACATTTCTTAAATGTCAAGTTGATGACATGCTGGAAGTGGGACATTTTTTACTTGTTTACCCGATGTTGAAATGAAACACAGACAACTGAAATATATACACTGATAATATGCACATATTTCTTATATACCACGGGTGTCAAACAGGCGGCCCGCGGGCCAGATTAGGCCCGCTAAGGGATTGAATCCGGCCCGCGAGACGACACTCAGAAGCGCAAGAGAAAAACAAGCTGCAGGTTGAAATATGTCAACTTGATGTTGCCAAAGCCAGGTGCCTCTCACAAAGACACTGTAAGTGTATTTCTTTCTCTCTCTCTCTCTCTCTTTTCCACGCCTTTTCTCCCACTCTATGTCTCTGTCTCTTTCACTCTCTGTGTCTCTCTTTTTCTCTTCCTTTGTTGCTCTTTGCTTCTTTCTCTCTCTGTCCTTTTAACTTCTTTTGCTCTAACTTCCTTTTTTCCTTTTCTCTCTTTTCTCCTCTCTTCCTACCCTTTGTGCTTTCTTTTCTCTTCTCTCTCTTTCTGTCTTTCTATTTCTCTTCGGATTTCTTTCTTCCTCTCCCTTTCTTTTCCCCCCTCTCTCATGACTTTTTACCTCTTTTTGTTTCTCACGCTCTCTCCCTCTCTCTTTTTCTTTCTTTGTCCCGCCCTCTCTCCTTTTTCCTCCCTCTTTCTCTTTTATTTCTCTCTCTCTTTATCTCTTTATTTTCCACCCCTTTTCTCCCACTCTGTCTCTTTCACTCTCTGTGTCTCTCTTTTTCTCTTCCTTTGTTGCTCTTTGTCTCTTTCTCTCTCTGTCTTTTTAACTTCTTTTGTTCTAACTTCCTTCTTTCCTTTTCTCTCTTTTCTCTTTCTCTCTTCCTACCCTTTGTGCTTTTTCTCTTTTCTCTCCCTCTGTCTTTCTATTTCTCTTTGCATTTCTTTCTTCCACTCCCCTTCTTCTTCCCCTCTCTCATGACTTTTTATCTCTTTTGTTTCTCACACTCTCTCCCTTCTCTCTCTTTGTCCTGCCCTCTCTCCTTTTCCCTCCCTCTTTCTCTTATTTCTTTATCACTCTTTTTCTTTCTCTTTAATATACAAGCCCGGCCCCCGATAGAATGTTTGTTCTATCGTGTGGCCCCTGAGTTAAAATAAATTTGACACCCCTGTTATATACCATTCATACATTTTTATCTTTTTAATTTATTTTACACACACCCACCCCCGGTTTTGTTATACTGTTGTATAATGACAATGAAGGTCCATTCATTCATTCAGGTGGAGTTCATCTTTGTTTGTATAGATGTTGGCATTTTGCATAGAAATGTCTTCCTTAATCCCGTCTCATCCCTTCTGCTGTGTCGGGGTAAGAGCAATATGAATTGCGTAGGGTTTTAATTATCATTATAATCATTATTATTATCATTTAGAGCAAAATAATAACTGTCATTACTGATTCATTGGCATTTCAAGTAGTATTTTTTCCAATTATACTGGTTGAAGAGGTTTTTTTTTAGATTTAAAAACACTAAAATAAGACAAATATACTTATAACATAAAACAAGATAAACAAGTTCATCTCATCTCATTAGCTACACCGCTTATCCTCTGTAGGGTCGCGGGGGTGATGGAGCCCATCCCAGCGATCATCGGGCAGTGGGCAGGGGACACCCTGAACTGGTTGCCAGCCAATCGCAGGGCACATGGGGACAGACAACTCACTCGCTCATTCACACCTAGGGACAATTTGGACCGGCCAATTCACCTGAAATGCATGTTTTTGGAATGTGGGAGGAAACCGGAGTGCCCGGAGGAAACCCACGCAAGCACGGGGAGAACATACAAACTCCGCACAGGAAGTCTGGAGCTGGATTTGAACCCACGCAGGAGGTTCCCAAGACATGAACTGTGCCGCACATGCGCTAACCACTGCGCCGCCGTGCTATCCGATAAACAAGTTCATTGCATTTATTTTACTGTAACATTATCATTAGTGTTATTATTTATTGACATTTTTAGGGGATTATTGACTTATTGGTATTTTAATACTTTCTTTTTTTACTGGAAAATGTTTTTTTTTTTGGGGGGGGTTAAAATAAGAAAACACCACAACAAAACAAAAATAATACTTAAAATAAACAAAATGTCCTCATATTTGTTCAATAAAACACGGCGGCGCAGTGGTTAGCGCATGTGCGGCACAGTTCTGAGGTCATGAGATTGAACCTCCTGTGTGGAGTTTGCATGTTCTCCCCGTGCTTGCGTGGGTTTCTTCCGGGCACCCACATTCCAAAAATATGCATGTCAGGTTGATTGGCCGGTCCAAATTCTCCCCAGTGTGAATGAGCGAGTGAGTTGTCGGTCTTTGTGTGCCCTGCGACTGGCTGTCAACCAGTTCAGGGTGTCCCCTGCCCATTGCCAGGAGATAGCTGGGATGAGCTCCAGCACCCCCGCGTCCCTACTGAGGATAAGCGGCTCAGATGTTAAAAATAAAATCATAAAATAAGGAAGATACAAAGATCATTCCTTTTGTTTTGAAATTTTTCGATAATAATAATAATTGGACCATTGGCATTTTAACTAATATTTTTCCTATTTTACTGAATAGGTTCTATTTTATCTGTAAAACCCTAAAATAACAAAAAAAACATTAAATTAAGCAATTTGTTCTTATATTGTTCCTCATAAATGTATTGAAAAATAGAACATAAATAAAAAATGTCCATTCAATTATTTTTCAAATTACTATGTTTTTCAATTTCTCTTGTGGGATAAGAAAGAAAATATGTGAAATTGCAATTTTGTAGAAAAATGTAGCAACATCCTTGTTTCGATATGGTAATACAGAATTTTCAAATTTCATAAAATGTAACTTATCAGAAAATGAAGTCATTTTCTTCTAAAGATGTTAATTTGACAATTAAGTGGTAAATGTGAAAAAAATCAGAGAAAATATAATTAAAATAGATATTCTGCCAATTTACATATTATACCACTTAGTTACATCAAAACTGTTTAATAGGTTTTGGATTTGTCTAACTTGCAAATATGTCTATTTAGTAAACATTGTATTCCTTTTTGCATAACTTTTTCAAAAGAGTGCAGGATGCAGCTCCCCTGCTGGATACTGCCTTTCATGTCGCACAATGGAAAAATGAAACTTTTGAAGTTGTGACCCGTTTTGGTCAGTGTCAACAACAGGGTCAATGATTGCGCAATATTTTCTTCCTTACCTTCTTCCTCGCAGTTCTTTGTGTGCCTTTTGTGAATCCTGATTGGGACATCATGGATCAAGGTCCTAAAAATATGCATCCCAAAAATAATCAGTGTAAAGAACAAAGCAGAATAATGTGCGTGAACATGTCTCCCCTAAAAGGCAACAGCAACATAGGGAATTGTTTTTATTCTTGTGTGTTTTGGGTGTGTGTACTGTTAATGAAAAGAGACACCATCCTGTAGCAGGAGATAAGAGAACACAATAACTCAATGAGTACTGTTCCTCCAAAGTTGAATGGACCAAGTAGAAACAGCATGGGAAGCGCACTTGTAGGCCAAGGAACCAGGGTTGGTTAGGGTTACTTTAACTGGATTACTTTCAATTACTTTTGGATTACTCCAATACAAAATATGCTAATAAAAGACAAAATAAACTAAATATGAATAAAATTATGACTCACAACACATGGTAAGCGATCTCTCCTGGCTTTGATCTCTTTGATCTCCGGCAAAACGAACATAAAACACGACAGAAACAAAATGAAAATAAAAACAGCTTGCCAACATCATTTTTGCCGTTCCATGTGTTCCGTTACTTCCCAAGCCTGCACAAAATTTAGTCATTTTATTCATAGTTAGTTTCTCATCTCATCTCATCAGCTGTACCGCTTATCCTCATTAGGGTCGCGGGGGGGCTGGAGCCCATCCCAGCCATCTCCGGGCAGTGGGCAGGGGACAGCCTGAACTGGTTGCCAGCCAATCGCAGGGCACACAGGGACAGACAAATCATTCGCTCATTCACACCTAGGGACAATTTGGACCGGCCAATTCACCTGAAATGCATGTTTTTGGAACGTGGGAGGAAACCGGAGTGCCCGGAGGAAACCCACGCAAGCACGGGGAGAACATACAAACTCCGCACAGGAAGTCTGGAGCTGGATTTGAACCCACGACAGGTTCCCATGACATGAACTGTGCCGCACAAGCGCTAACCACTGCCCCACCGTGCTGCCCTTAGTTAGTTTCTTTTGTCTTTTATTAGCATATTTGGTATTAGAGTAATCCAAAAGGAATTGTAAGTAATCAAGTTAAAGTAACCCTACCCAACCCTGCAAGGAACACATGTAGGCATCACGATAAACAACTAAAGGCCTTATGTCTTGAAAACAGAAAATGCACAACAAGGCAAATGAAGAGGATATGGGACGAAGTTGGAGTCAACTGATGTGACAGAACTATGCAAAATCGCCTGAAGGAAATGGGATTTTCATATAGGAAAGCTAAAAGGAAACCATCGTTGATGCTTAAATAGAAAAGACCAAGACTGCAATGGGTGAAGAAGTGGTAATCATGGACTTTGGATAACTGGATGAAGGTTATCTTCAGTGATGAGTCACGAATCTGTATTGGACAAGGTGATGATGCTAGAACTGTTTGGTGTCGTTACAAAGAAATTTACAGAGGACTGTCCAAAGAAAACATAAAAATTCCCGTAGTCCTTAATGATATAGGGCTGCATGTCAGGCAAAAGGCACTGAGGGGGAGGCACTGGTCAAATCTGTAATAAATGCACAAGTTTATTTTGTTATTCTGGACAACTTTCTTATTCCTTCAAATGAAAAAACAAACGTGTTTTCCAAGACGACAATGCGTTTTGCCACAGAGCAAAAACTATGAAAGCATTCCTTGGAGAAAGACACATCCAGTCAATGGCATGGCCTGCAAATAGCCCAGATCTCAACCCAATTGAGAACCTGTGGTGGAAATTGAAAAAGATTGTCCACAGCAAGGCTCCAACCTGCAAAGATGATCTGGCAAATGCAATCAAAGAGACTTGGCACCAGACTGATGATAATACTGCTCGTTACTCATCAAGTCCATGCCTCAAAGACTGCAAGCTGTCATAAACGCTAAAGGTGGTGCAACTAAATACTAGATATGTTTTGATTGTCATTCCTTTGTCTGTTTTTTCATGATTCCATATTTAATTCCTCAGAATAGAGTGATTCCATATATTTCCTGCACTTGCTCTATAAAACTATCATTTACTGACCATTGCAATGTTTTTTCTTAATTAATTTTAGTGTTTCTGAATGCTAATATGTTGCACTTTGGAATGACCTTACAATTGTTTCATGTTTGTGATCTGAGTTTTTTCTATCCATCTACCTTGGTCATATCCCTCGAGAGGGGTGACCGACAGCAAGACATACACATAGAGTAACAAAGAAAATAAAAAAGGGAAAAAAATAGCAAAAAACACACGCAAACACCCTACCCTACCTTTGCCAACCCAAATGCCCAAACAAGTTAGGCACCTCGGCGCCTAAGTTGGTCATACTTTCGTCCTTCCAGATGAAACAGGATATGAGAAAGTGGCCATGTCACTCGGGTCAGGGTGACAACATACTCTTCTGTTCAACAGCAGGGCCCGACAGCTTTCACTGGTTTACCCCTGCCGTATCATACAGATGCCCAGCCCATCTCTTAGAACGCGTCCAAACATCCCACTATACTTTTACAACACCTCTCCACTCATTCTTATCACCAACAGGAGCTCTAGCTTCCACTAGATTTAGACCTCTTTCCTGCAGTGCACTCATAACACCATCCATCCACGGCAATTGGTGCCTTCCTCTTGGAGTTTTTTCTACAGAATATAAAGTCTAAGTGAGGTCTTACCCAAGACTGGTGATCACATACTTCATGCTAGGAGTTGTATGTACTTCACATGGACAATTAATTTTTGTTTCAATCTGGTTCTTATATTTGGCAAAATCTCCATACTGTATAACTTATATTCAGAAATTGATTTAATAGTTTAAATGAGCCAAGGTATCTGCAACATCACGATAATTACTTATAATGAGCAAAATTATTTGCTCTGTAATTCTGCTTATCAAGTGTTAAATAGACACTATTCAAAAGGGAGAATTTGCACAATTAGTGTTTGACTAAATATTTACCCCACTGTAAATGACAGTTCATGCTTATTACTTAATATTCAACTCATTATTGCCTTTTATCTCTAATCAATGAAGTTTTCTTAAACTTCTAGGTCACCAAATAATACATTATGGCTCTTTAATTTTCTTAGTATACTAACATTAGACAACTCAACAAAATAAGAAAAACAACAATAGGGATAATGACTAAAACACTAAAAATAATATTTCAATAAAGTCTAAAATAAGACAAAAATATTTTAAAAAAATACTTGATGGAAGAAGAAACATTTTTCTTAACTTTTTGACTACAAAAATTTGCAGCGTAGATGAAATCTACAGTTCACGTCAAACAATCATTCAACGCCCATTTAAGAACACGGGAGTGCAAATGAGTGTTTATGATCAGCATGTGAAAAATGTGACTGAAGATTTACAAGCTGGAAGAAATGTTTTGGACATGACAGCAACATCACAACTTAGTGATGAGGCAACTAAGACGTGATGTCAACAACTCATGGTGACATTTGATAGCTCAGCAAGCAGCGGCCTCAGACTTGGATAACAAGCAAAGCATGCAAAAGCACCACCACTGACACCTGAGAAGATACAATTTGTAAAAGTAGGAAAAGTCAAGGCTACGTGAGACATTATATCGGCCATGAACAAACTATGGCTCGCGGGCTGCATACAGTCCAGTAGAGTTCTGAATCTGGCCTGCCAAACAAAAATAGTGAAAATATACTGTTATAAAAGCAGTACTGTATTTTACAGACTATAAAGGCACACCTAAAAAAACAAATGGCCAGAATTGCAAATGTGTGCCTTAGTGCTGCAACAACAAATCGAAAAAAATCAATGATTAAAAGCGTTGGCAACTAATTCGATCATCGATTCGTTGTACAGTAATCCCTCGGTTATCGCGGTTAATGGGGACCAAGACCACCCGCGAAAACTGAAAATCCGCGAAGTAGCGGCGCCCCTTTAAAAATGCTTAAAAAAAACCGTATCCAGTATACCCCCCCTGTATACAGTACACCATATAGAATACGGGTAGAGAGAGAGAGAGTGAAATTCATGTTATAACAAAAAAAAAAAAAAACAACTGTAAAATATGTTGTATGTACACGGAATAGGACTGCGGCGAAACCACCACGAACCATTCAGTATGATTGTATTAACCGCTCTCAACCACAAGCAGCAATCGCAGTTTATTTCGCTTGTTAACACTACCGGTTACATATTGAAAATGAAAACTGAAAAAATTTGATAATTGATGAGTGTTTGTGAAGCATTTTGGGAAACAACAGTTAAAAAAAATGGTCTGTGTTCATTTTAATGAAAGTGAAAGAGCTACCTTCTGACAATAACAACATACTTCAGCTAGCGGCATCGAACGGCTTTTACAACAAATACACGAAACCACACACAATTAGCCGTGTTTAGGTAGTACAAACAACCGCTCCCTTTTGGTATAATAAAGTCAAACTTGAGATGAAATGTGACAGAAGAGAATATACTGTACTTACGTCGTGTCGCCGAGTTCCTCCATGATAAACAGCGCCACATAAGAAAGGGGTGAGGTGGGAGGAGTTGAAGGAGGGGGGGTGAGCGAAGCGGTAACTCACCATGACTAAGCATTGTGTTAGGGCCTCCCCCTCCCCTTCACAATAAGAGTGTCCACACCATGTCCTCAGTTGACATAAGCTCGCGCTCAATGGCGTCAAGTCAATAAATGCTTTTATTGAGAAGGTAAGGTATAATTTTTAGACCCGCGAAGCTCTGAACGCGCAAAAGTGGATCCGCGAACTAGCGAGGTTCCACTGTATCACGTGATTTATGAGCACCAAGAATGTTAAATCACACCATTCCGTTGTGACGCTGGGAATTGTGGTACCGCTTTGATCCAGCAGAGGGTACCAAGACAGTTTTTTTTTTTTTTAAAAAGCTATGTTAATTTTTTATATACTGTACTACATTTTGAACATTGCATTATTTACAAAGAAAATTGACACTGAAGTCTCAACTTTGTAATGTTTGACTGTTTCATCATGAAACAAAGTTAACAATTTTCAAGGGTACAGACAGAAATAGAATACAGTAAAAAGAATCACAAAATTAAAAAAGTAATAATGACACGTTTGACTCTACCAAAGGGGCAAATTCTTGAGCACAGATTCATCAATTATAAAATTAAATTTAGTTGCAGCCTTAGTGCGCCTTATAATCCAGTGCACCTGATATACCAGAAAATACAGATAATATCATTGGAAATGCATGTTTAAATTAAGTGAAACTTCATGTAGTAACTGTTCTGCCTTTGAGACACCCAGAGTGGTCTTTGAGCATCCTCTTGTGGTTTACATGTTAATTTTTTGTTGCTAAACTGAACAAAGAGATTTGTTTATGGTAACGTTTTGTACTCACACTCCTCTTTGAATTGTTGTAAATGATACTGCATATGATAACTGTTCTCCCCTTGAGAAACTTACCATGGTCTTTGATTGCCCTCTTGTAGTTACCATGTCAATTGTTTGTTGCTAAAATTAATTAAATGATTTTAGTTGAGAAAACCAGATGTCAAAATGTTAATCTATTCTAAAATAAAAAAAAACGTCCCTTTTTGAAGGGACGGTTTGTAATATTTAGTGCCTTCTAGTGGTACAAAAAAAACTTTTATTCAGCAAAAAAACAAAAACAAATATTGATTAGAATACTAGGCAAAAATACATGAACTATTATACCAATGTGAATTAAAAAAAAAAAAGCAATCAAGAAATGTATAACCACACTTAGGTTGCCACCATGTTTGTCTGGCATCCAGCCTCCACGCTGTGCTCTCGCTGGCCCTTGCTTGCACCAAACAACACAGTGCCATCTAGTGGTCAAATATTACACACTGGGACTTCAGATGTTTTTATTTCTTATGCTACCCTAGCTTTTACTGTAGTTTTAATTCCATGTGCCTTATAGACGAAAAATAAATCATTAAAGACCATTTTGAGGGGGGGGGGCCTTATAGTTTGGTGTGCCTTTTAGTGTGGAAAATACAGTAAAGGTTTTCCCTTTCCTGCAATTCCATCATTTCCCCAACAACATTTATTGTTGTTGGAAGTACACTAGTAAAGGATTTTATAATTTTGACTATAAAGGATTTTACATGATTGACTACAAGTTACATAAATTTAGTTTAATGCAATAAAGATATTTACTGACTGCTTTGATTCAATGTACAATGAAAGGTCAGGGCAGGCATAAGTGGTGGCAGATGTTGTTTACAGGACGAGAAGTACTTCTGATAACAACGTTTGGGAGTGCGGTGTGAGATTGTGGAGCCTGCCCATGGGAGGAGACAAGACACCATCATGCGGGGAGAAGATGGCCAATAAGAGAAAGCTAAAGCTAGTTGTAGATGACACATAGCAAATTGGAGAAGGGTGGGATGTCTTTGATTTGTTTGTTGAAATGTATAAATGATCCTGGAAAGATCGAGGGTGGGATGGGGGTGTGGGGAGCAAGCCATCTCCTGTGAAATACACTTAGTTCTGCTGTTAGGAATAATAAACCCACCCCCGTGTGGAAATGTCGACCTTCCTGGTCATTTTCCTCTCAAGAAACGAGCGCACATAATTGTTGGATGAATGTTGGATGAAACTCTATAGCATACGAATAACCTAAACTTCTTATATGTAATAACTTGTGAAGCCCTCAGAGACTATTTGTGATTAAGGGCTATGCAAATAAAAATGACTTGACATGTAGGTCGTGTTTGGTTAATGGAGTCAGATAACTAATTCGAACAATTTGGTAAACGGTACATTTTGATAGTTTGATAGTTAATTCCCAACACTAGGTTCCCAGCTAAACGATTCATGACCAGAACTCCAGTGAGGCTTCCATGCATGGAACGGACCGTACCATCAAAGCCTTTAGTTTACGTTTCCATTTGTTTTAAGTTGACATGCAAGCCCTTCAATAGTAATGAGCGGATGCGAGAAAATGAAAAATGGACAGTGCACTGACAAGATTGGCAAGGTAACAGAACGATCATGACAATAATTAGCAGCCGAGTTGCTGGTAGCTTTAATTACGTTTTCAAAGAGAGCTAATTATATGATGATACACAAGTGTGGCCCCCATCGGCGGACTTTAACAAGCTCATAAATAATTTTTGCTTATTTGTTGATGAAAGAAGTCGAGGTGTCGCATTTTTTAGCAAGCATAAGCCAATTAACAACCTTGGTGTCACTCTTGTCCCAAGAGTCCCGCCGACATGAGTTTTAAATACCTTTTATCAAACTTTAAAAATACAAATTATATAATTTTGTTTTCATTCTTGCCTTTTGAATTTCCTGAAACATATCGGGTCTAGACACTGAATCAGCAGATACTTTAAAACAAATCCATCATTATTTTTCCTCCTGGCCCAGCCTCTCTGCAAAATGCAAGAAACCCACAGTTTAAAAACAATTGCCCACCCCTGCACTATTAGTTCCTATAGGGCGAACTGTTTAATTTATTCTTTAAGAATTGAGCTTCAATAACTCACTCCTGGAAGATGCATGCTGCCTTCAAAATTGCTTGTGAAACTGAAACACAACAAAAAGTATCCACAATTTGATCGCATAAAGTGTTAAAGAATACATTAATGTTTGTTTTTCTGCACAGGTTATGTGCGGTTGCCGAAGTAACAGCTACATATTACTGTTATTTTTGTTGTTCTAATACTGTAATATTCAAGGGTAGAATAATTTGCATGTTAATGCTCTATTGAGGTTGTGCACAAAGATTTTCTCTTCCAGTAGGGTGTTATAATCATTATTGAGGAATGGTATTTAATTCCAGAAATAATCAATCCTCCTGGTTCAAGCTTTGGATTTATTTGTCCCCCTTTCACCCAGTGAATCATTTGAACACTTCCTTAAAAGCTTGCACTTCCCTCAAGTAGGATTGTTGTAAATAGAAGTGTAATATCCTTTATATTGCCCCCAGGAATGTCCCCTGAATACACACAATCACTGCTATTTACATGTTGTAAATATTTGTTTACCACTGACAAAAGGCAGTTTTTTTTCTTTCTGAAACACACCAAAACAATGGGGAATTATTACTCAAAAATACAATGACAGCATTGTGATACATTAAAAATCCTGCAAGTCTATATGAATATCCCACTTTATTTAGACATATAAAAAACAAGACACTGCAATATGATAAAATGTTTAAAGAGGATAGAAAATCCAGACTTCGAAAAAGAACATGGCGTGTTAAACACATTTCCAAAAATGATCCTGATCATCATCTCCGGTATAAGGCATCACATGGTCTGTGACTTTGTCAAAAGAATGCATAGTAATTACGCAGCACAAGGGGTTAAATTGCATTAAAATAATACATTTTAAAGGGAGTAGCTCCGGTTCATTTTCAGTCTTCTTGTGTACCGATAATTACTAGTATAATCATTCACTCTTAGGGAAACCACCCTGAACATTCAGGAAGTTGGGCTTCCTTCAATTCACTCTCACACGAATGGAAAGGTTTGACCCTACTTACGTGAATAACATTCCTGCCGGTTTTGCACTGTAGCTGCCGTACCGTAATGGGTTCTGCCAAATTGAATAAAAGGTGTGCTACGATGATTTCAACAGGAACTGGCCTTGAGGTTGCAATCGTTCAGGATGGATGCGATTGACGGCGCTTCGTAAACGCTGTCGTCATCGTCTGAGCTGAGCACAGACGAATCCAAAGCGGGACGCATGGTAGTTTTGCTTTTTCGTCTGCAAGACAAAATTATTCATTTCAGTTCAATTTCAACCGTTTCCAATGCAGCCTCCTGCATACCTTCCTGAATTTCTACGAGGGTATTATTTTTGCCCTGGCCACTGGTGCTTTTGTAGATCTAGAGCAGGGGTCGGCAACCTATGACACTATGAGAGGTTAACCAGTGGCACGCGAGCGCATGGCAAAATAATAATGATTATATTTAAAAATGCGCATTTTTACCGGGAATTTAGACATTTTCAGTTGCGCGCCGTGTTATTTAGAGGCTTTACGTTATCGTCCCTCCTCTGCTTCGTGTGTCAGTGCGTGTTTGCGCGGCGCCTCACAGAGGAGAGATCCATGTTTTAACCGAGCCAACAAAACACACGCACGCGATAAATGAACGAATCATGATGGCTCCTCGAGCGAAAAAAATCTCGTTCCTTCCAGCCAGCATGGACAGACAAATGAGGCTTTGTGCAAAAAATGACCGTGTTGTTTAGTGCATTATGCCTCGAGAGCGTTGTACCTCGCACAGCAAGTGTTAAACGTCATTACGAGACGAAACATGAACTTGAATTCAAGGATGAGTCTGTCAAGGCGGAGACATTAAAACGCGCAGTGTCCAGTTACGGCAAACAAACACAGACCCTGAAGACCTTTGTCACTGCTAAAAACGCCACCACTGAAGCAAGCTATCACATTGCTCACTGCATAGCAAAGCACAGAAAATCATTTACAGATGGTGAATATTTTAAAGAAACGTGTGTGCGTGTATGAAAATGTTGTGCAAGTCAGTGATCTTAGTGTGGCACACTGATTTACAAGTAAATTTGAAAGTGGCACTAAAAAAACCGAAAAGGTTGCTGAGCCCTGATCTAGTGTGTTTTGTTGAAATTATGGCTTTTAGAGAAACTTGAAATTGAATAAGATTTGCGTATATGTGATGTGTGATGATCAAGTTGTTTACAACTCAGACCGCAACGTTATTGGTGCACAGCCAGACACAGGCAGAAAAGGGACGGGGCGACTGTATAGCTAATCACAATGCATGATCTAAAAAGTAGCGAAACTGCAATAAGTAGACCACGATACAGCAAGGGATTACTGTAATGGTAGCAAAAATTGGTCTACTCTCTATCACTTAAAATGAGGATATTGTGATTGTGCGGGCTTCTTAATTTTAGTTGGTGACAGGACATTGAGTTTTATTTTGAGAGTGTTTTTGTTAAACTCCTATGTAAATGTTAATGCCATTTTATATAATATTGACTTCTGTGCTAGGTTAGGATTGAAAGCTGCGGACACAGTCCAAAAACAAGTGTCTTAATCGCGGCACAATGTGTTACCTTTTTGTGCTAGACATTTTCATCGGTTATTTTTTAAAATGTGACAAATGGAATTCATTTTAATGGCTGCAGCTTCAAATCCAGTGCAGCTTGCCTAAACACAAAGAGTTTCTTCCTTTAATTTTCACAGCTTGGAATGATGTGCGCACTGTAAATCCAGAATTCACAGTAGGATGATTAATCTGGAGATAGTTCCACTTTAAATAACAGGATTTGGATTTATGTTTTTATTTGATAGGGTATGCAAATATTTTTAAAAATGATCAATGTTAATGCACCCCTAAGATCCTCCAAAAACAAGTACTGTAATGAAGTAATAAATTCCCTGTTTGGAGCTTGCTTTTGGGTGTGTAATCCTAGAATTGACGCTCTCTGCTGGGCATAACGAGAAACTACATATAAAATGTGACCCATCAATGGCCCTTGGGGCTCTCTTGAGTAATGTAACAATTTTGGAACGTGCTAAAAGGTCTCAAGCACGATTTGAAATAAATCAAACATACTGAAAACGTTTTTCAGGTGTGTTTAGGGTGTGTCTGGGAGATGGCGTCATTCGCATGTGGTTTTATTTCTCTTGATGTAAAGAGCGAGAGTATTGTTCTGGTTCACACACCCTGATTGTAGCATTTTTTGGGAGGTTAGTTAAAGTATTCAAAAATGTTGGGCCTACTTAAGTTCTGTTTCCAAAGCGGTGACACGCGATTGTAAGGCTTCTTTCAGCTCCATCTGTTCTTCCATGTCTCTCTGAGCCTTTCTTCTCAGCGTGTCAATCCTCTCCATTTCAGTCTCGCCCTCGTCCACTTGTCTCTTCAAAGCCTTGACTTTTAAAGAAAGCTGCGAAGCCACAGGACACATGAGCATATAGCGGTCTGTGACAAAAATTTTGTAAAATCATGAAAATGCACGGACCTGATCCCTCTGTTCATTGTGCGCTTCTCTTTCCTCATCCAGTAACAAATTCAACTCTTTAAGCTTCCTCTCCAGACGGCGCTGGGATGCCAAAAGCGAGTTCTTTTCCCTTTAGAAGAAGAGAAACTAGTTATGAGGTAGTATAGACCATTTTCCTCTGCACACGAAACAAGAACAAACTGAGCATGTCCAATGTGTATGAAAACAAGCCTGTATAGTTATTTCAAGGAATGAAAATAAATGATTGAACTTTTGTTTTTTCACGAAAATCTTTGGGTCAATATTTATCTGGGAAATAATGGCAAAAACTGATGCTATAAAATGCAAAAAGGCATAAGATGAAGACAAGAAATAATGTATGGCATCCAATTCAGGGGTTACCCTTCCTACTGCCCGAAGATAGATGGGCCCCAGCACCCCAATTGAGGAAAAGCGGTGCTGATAATGAATGGATGGGATTATTGTAAATTTCTTATACATTTGTTACAAAATTAAACTCTGAACAATAAAGGGATCCTACCTAGTCACCTCAATACACTTGGGGGCCTATGTTTTTATTTTTAATACACGGCATAAAATAAATTACTACTACATAAAATGTTACTCTTCTTCTTATTTTAAAAAATAGCTATAAAACATACACTAAAACAAGCAACATTTCTGATATAGCGAATGGTAATTTATGTTTTATTTTAAGACCATTTTCTTTAGAAATATTCCACACAATATTTAAACTTAGCAAAATTATCTAGAACGCATATTTCAAAGTCAAGGCCCGTGGGCCAAATGGCTTTCATTAGCCTCTGAGATGATGATTTATTATTGTATCAAACACCAGCAATTGTTCGATTCGTTCACTGTAGGTTACTTCTCCTTAAACTTTATTTCATTTAAATTTAGTGAATTATAAAAACTTGCCATTTTTTTCCCCTTTAAAGTGATTTCACCCCACTTTTGTCTATACGTGTCTGAGACACTGATTTGCTTCTCAACAGTCTGACAGCCCATCGAGAACATTAAGGAGTTAATAAAGTTTAACTGACCTAACTGACTGTTTTGTCGACGTACTGTCACGCCTTATAACCTCGTGGTCTTTATGTATAGAAAATAGAAGACAAAAGACTATTTTTTGGGGTGCGCCTTATAACCCGGTGCGCCTTATAGTGCAGAAAATACGGTAGTAAAAAAATAAATAAACTTTAGCATACATCCACATTTTTTCCTGATTGATTTATTTTCTTCTTTTTACCTGTCTTCTGTGTGGAGACGTTCCTCAAGCTCCTGGATTTTGCTCTCCAGCTGAGAGGCCCCTGCTGAGGAACGAGACTGGCCCTCCATGTCGGCGACACGCCCCCTTAACTCCTTGAGCTGTAGTGACACAACCAAACGAGTCAAATGACACACAAATCAACAAATATACGATAAATGTTCATGCAAATTACATGTCTCTCCATGGCGTTTTTGTCCAACTCAAGGTCCTGTTTGGACGAGCGCTCCTGCATGAGTTCAGAACGCAGCTGCTCAATCTGGTCTCTGCTTCTGGACACACGCTCAGTCATCATCTCTGTGCTGCTCCTCTCCTCTTCAAGGTCCAACTCAAAGCGCTTCAACTTGTCCTGAATAGGAGGAGGATACATCTCTACTACGGTTGTTCTTTGTTGTGTGTTGCTACATTATTCCTCTACTCATTTAATTGCAGGTCATGTATTACAATGTCCTCTTAACTCCTGAGGAAGACTCCTACATCACTCACGTTGAAACATATAATGATCCGTGGGAAAGTTTAAATTTACATAAAAGTACAACTGAATACATTTATGGTCAAGCTTATATACACATATTTGGTTGTGTCCCCAGTAGCGAATGTCCGGCAGCGCTTAGGGAACAGGGCGTGGCTTACACAGGAAGAAAAATGTAACACAAAATCAAGTTTTGGTAGTTTTATTTGTAAAATAAAGCAAAACACCATGCCTGGAGAAATAAAAACGTCTTGGACTATACCAAAGTATTGAGAAGGAAATCATTGAGTGGTTTAAAGCACAGAGACAAAATTGACATTGAGCAAATGTGTTTGTTTGCAAGCTCTTAAGATTGTGCTAGCCAAGAAGTATGACGGCGTCACTGGTTCCAAAGGTCAGTGTACACATTTTATTCCAATAATTGTATTGTATGGCCATTTTAAAGCACTTTAAGGGGGTCGACTTCAATGCGAGTATATACAGTAATTTTTAACAAGATGGTTACTTTCGGGGTAATAAGCAAGTTTTCGGTGTCAGTAATCTGAGGGATAACTGAGTTACTTTTTAAATGAAGAAAGTAGAAACTAACTAATTGCTATTTTTAACACTGTTCATAAAGTAGTTGGGGTCAAATATGTTCTACTGAAATCGTAAGCTTGAGGGCCACATATGGCTTTATCCCACTAGTGCTGTTTATATTCACTTTGTTATTCCACTTGCATGCTTCGTTCCCCTCACATCCCAAAAACAGAAACAAACAGATGCACATATTTTACCTCCAAGATACGAATCTCCCTGGTCTTCTCGTTGAGGCTGTTCTTGTCTGCCTCGCTCGCTGCCTCGAGGTGGCGCAGTCTGTTGGTGAGCATCTCTTTATCCAGCTGGTGGTTGTCCCTCTCCTCGCATGCCAGGAGGAGCTCCTTCTTTTGTCGTGACAGCTGCACAGAATCTCGGTCACGTTAGGCACGGTCATGCCAAACTCACTGCTCATCACGCTTTAACTCTTTGTGTTGGCAGCCCACCTCCTCCTCCATGTGCCACAGATTTGCACGACTTCTGTCTAGTTCGGTTTGAGCGTCGCTACCGTGACGCTGCACTTCCTCCATTTCCTTGCGTGCCCGTTCCCGCTGCTCCTCTAGTTGAACCTTGAGACTCTGAGCCTCACCTCTTGAGGAAATGGTGAGGGACTCAAACTGACAGCGAGACAAGAGAGTAAAAGAGAGGGCAAATCATGAAAAATAGGATTTTTTGGGGCGTTTTATGTTTACTTGTGTTTTTTGTCCAAAGACTAACAGTACTCTAATATACCCCATACTGCCAAATATAACAAGAGCAATTATGTGATAAATTTTAATATGTCCTAATATATTTGAATATAGAACAAGAAACACGACACCTCTATTTTATTACAATTGCAAAAGGGAAAACTTTACTGGACATGAGCCCACGTCTTTTATAACACATTTTTGTGGCTTAGACCCAAGAAGGATGTGGCAGGCACTGAAAAAGATCACAATCTTCAAGGGCCACAAACTGGTGACTGTTGAGGCTAATGCTTCACTGGCAGAGGACTTAAATCATTTCTTTGCTCGCTTTGATGTTGGCAAGTTGCGAGCAGCCACACCAAAGCCACTAGGAACCAGCAATAGCACACTGGTACTTCAGTGAGCAAACCCCAGGAAGGCATCTGGCCCGTATAGAGTACCAGGGAGGTCTTTGTAAACATCTTTAAGCAGTCCCTAACACAGGCCACCATTCCACCCTGCCTAAAGTCCTCCACCATCACCCCTATCCCAAAAAAGCCATCAGTGGTCGGCTTAAATGACTACATGCCTGTTGCACTTAAACTTGTGGTCAAGAAGTCCTTTCAAAGGTTGTTCCAACACATCCAAGGTTCCCAACCGCTCACACTGAATCCTTGTCAGTTTGTCTACAGTACAAACTACTCCACTGATGAAGCAATAAACACCGCTCTTCATTCTGCGCTGGGGCATTTAAAAAAATGCAGGAACTGTCAGAATGCTCTTCCTGGATTTCAGCTCTGCGTTCAACACCATCGTCCCAGAGATTCTGGTGGAGAAACTCTTCCAACAGGGGCTCACCTCCTTCATATGCAGCTGGATTATGGATTTGACTGCAGGCTGTGAAACTTGACCGCCACGTCTCTTCCACCCTGACGCTAAGCACTGGATTCCCCAAGGATGTGTGCTGAGCCCTCTTCTGTTAACCTTGTATACCTCGGACTGTTCACAAACCCACCCCACAAACAAGAGTGTGAAGTTTGCTGACGACACCACCTCGGTGGGACTCGTCTCAGATGGGGATGAAAAGCCATATAGGAAGGAGCTGGAGGTGATGACGTGGTGTTCCAGAAATAAACTAATACTCAACACCACGAAATCCAAGGAAATTACACTTGATTTCAGGAGGACACGCACAATCCTAGGAGATTTAATAAAAGGGCTCCATGTTTGGATATTTAGAACAGATTGGAATTTTCTTATCATGGAATTTCCTTACAGCCTTTCCTGTTCTCCTTACAGGTCAAAATTTATTGTTGTCTTTTCTCCTTATTGTAAGTGTCTACTAAAATATAGACTTTTCAGTGGGTATATAATAAATAATTGTGCTTTACAATTTTTTAAATTGAGAGCAGATAAAGGTTTATGAAGGATTATGGAGGGCTGGGGATTGATGTTAAACCATTGCTGTTTTATGAAAATAAGATTGAAATATTTATATATTCATCCCACCCCACAACCAATTTCTTCTTACCTCCTTGTTGATTTTCTCCAGCGCTCTCTCCTGCTGTCCTTTGAGCGCATCCATCTGGCTGATAGTTTGTTTGAGGGTTTCTTTATCTTTCTCAGCATCTTCCACACGCCTGCCGAGTTCACGGTTCTCTTGTGTGAGGCGGGAGACTGTTCGTTTTGCCTCATCCAGTTCTGTTCGCAAGCCTCTGACTTCATTGTGGAGAGCGAGCTCGGTCTCAGAGCTCTGTGCATTGCTTGTAAGCAGTTGTGCCTGAAGACACAGCGGTCTGAATACGTGCAATCTTTAACACATATTTTAGTCTTCGAAATAGGCTCGTACCTCTAACCGAGATAGTTTGTCTTTGAGACGTGTTTGGGATTCAGTTTGTTCCTTTTGGGCATCTTCTGATGACTGAAGGTCAGCCTGGGATCGACTCAGACAGGCTTTGCTGGCTTCCAGTTCTTTCTCAGCTAAAGACAGTTTTTCTTTGACCTGGCTGGCCTCTGTTTGTGCTTCGCTGAGCTTCTGTTCCAGTTCTGAAACAGTAACTGGGTCTGGGAGCTTTCGGACGGAATAACAAGCGAACAATATAAAAATGCACAAGATTTGTACATGTGTAAATGAATGCAATCCAACAAACCTTTTTGTTTTTCTCCTGGGCTTTGGCAAGGTCCTCCTTGGACTTTTGCAATTGATTCTTCAGCCGGTCAATCTCGTATTTTAGTTCTGCCTCTTGCTCTTGGTGAGACTTTTTTACAGAGATGGTCTCCATCACCTTTTTGTCGAATTCTATCTTCTGTTTCTCCAACTCTGACTTGACCTTCTTTAGATCAGCGTTGCGTCGCTCAAGCTCCTGCAAAATATTATCAACATAATGCTTGTATTACTCTTGATATTGCTGTGAAACTCAGCATGTGTAAGCATGCTCTTGCACCTGGTTTAGAGTTTGTGTCAGGTTGGGGTCAGGTATCTTCTGTTTGATAGTGTTCATTTTGTCTTGAAATTCCTTGAGCTCCTCCTCACACTCTTCTTTCTCTAGTCGAATTTGCAAGAGTCTGAAAAGTGAAACTGTAAACTCAATCCAAAGTTATTATTTTATATTAGAATATTTGAGATAATAGTCTTGAATGATAATTTGTTTGGGTTTTTTTTATACTTAAAATACAAAAAAACAGTTAATGACCAGAGATCATGAAAAACAGAAGCAAGAATAGGATTTGCTTCAGTATGAAAGGAGCCAAAATAAGTTAAGACAGTCATGAAATTTGGATTTTATACAATGGCTACCAATTTCTGTATCTACAAAAAAACAAGCACAACTAGATAGATAGATACTTTATTCATCCCCACAGGGAATCTTGCATTGTATATCAAGGGTGCTAAGAGTCTTTTTAACAAAGCGAACAACAAATACAGAGTGAGTATGAGATAAGAGAAAAGATGAATACAAAAATTAAAACCTGGGTACGAGCGTATGATAAAAACAATTTTTTTTTTAAAACAAATTCACAATTTATCCAAACTTACGCTTGTTTGGTAGAACGAAGTTCATCCCTGGTATTGTGAAACTGCTCCATCCAGTGGGTACTCTCGTCCCTACAGTCTTCCAATTGCTGCTGGAGAGTGCGAACTGAGGAGTTGACTCGCAAACGCTCAGCTTCAATCCCAGCGTGAGACTGACAGGAAAGATTGAAGAACATTGTTTTATGTGACAAGCAAAAAAGGTATAACTTACTGATGACAGGTTCTCGATTGCATTTTTCTTTTTAAAAGAACAAATCAAATATTTGAGCTGCATATGCCATACTTGGAGGACTGAGACTTGGGCTTTCCTTGAGATCCAGGGTGCCCTCCATCTAATCCTAAGAGGGTCCAAAGAGTGTACCTGAGACACCTGCTCCATGCTGCTCCTCAGTTTCTCCATGTCGACTCTGTACTGCTCTCGGAGTGTTTCGATTTCCTTGTCGTGCGTTGCCACCTCGTCCTTCAGTGCTCCCTTCAGCGCAGTCAGCTCCCTCTCTCGCAACCGCACTGTGTCCTCCAGCTTCTGCTTCAAATGACAGACCTCCATCATCTCTGCCTCCAGAGTCGCCACTTCCTGCATACATCCCAACATGAGGACAAATCTCAAGACCTTGCATTAGGGTGACTTCTCGGTTTGATGTGTTATACCGTCTTGTTGCCATTTTCTCTTCTTAGTTCATCTTGGAGCTCTGCCAGCTGGTCCTCCATGGCTCTGGCACGGGCCTCTGCATTCTCTCTTTCTATTCGCAACTGAGTCAGTCTGCGAGAGAAGATATTTTGTATGTGATAATTACTATGGGAAAACAATACTGTAGCTGTATCAAGATAACATAGTATTTAAAAGTATTGCACTTTTACATTCATCTCATACAGTTCCATTTTTTGTAAAACTTATCCATAATCAGGTTCAGTGACATACTATGCATGGTGTTATCAAAAATTATAATGCAGCTCTTCTCGGGGACCAATTGAGGCTATATGTGATCATGTCCATCAATCATACAATCCTTTACCTTCTCTGACTATGTACTGTATGTATGTGTGAATAATTAGGTTCTCACTCAGACTGCGTTTCACTGAGCTCTTTCTTCTTCCGGCCCAACGTTTCCTCCAGTTGCACATTAGCATCCAAGCAGGACTCCAGCTCATCTTTCAAAGCTTTATCGGATCGGTTAAGGGAGCCCTGCACGCAAGCACAGATGAGAAATTAATGAGGACGCTAGACCAAATTGGCTTCCAAGCGTAAACAATATGTCTGTAACAAATGTTAAAGCTGCTAGAAATTAGATTCGATGTGTAAAAGGGATTAAGTCATTATGGGCTATAAGAGATTAAGAAATGCCCAATGTCTTTGAGACAATATTCAATGAGTGATTTCTGAGCTAAACTCTGTGTGTGCTTGCATGTGTGTACATCTGACCAGTGCTGTGGTTTTAATGGATTAATCCAAGGATTAATTTGAAGCTCACTCCACAGTACATCAAGCCCTCTTGATTGTTAAAAAGGCATAAACCCCTTCAAGCAGAGTTCCATGCAAAACATCATTCCTCTCAGAGTGGCTCTTGGGATTTCATGGGGGCCTGCATGAGTGTCTTCAAGTGGGTGTGCTTCACCTACCCTGCGTTCCTCCTGCAGGGCACTCTGCAGCTCCGTTACTTTCCTCTCGAGCTCCCTTTTTTCTCTAATTAGGTCCAAGGACCCGTCTTTGTGCTGATAAAAATAAATATGCAAGGACTTCAGAACTATGTGCAGAGTTTACAAAAGCATCAATGTGTGAAAGAAGACCTTAAGGTTCTGAATCCTCTGACAGATAATTTTGACTTTGTGCTTAATAGCAACATCACTCTCATTGGTCCTGGGGAAAAAAAGAGAAAAGAAAAAAATGGAGCATGAGAAGAAATACATCTTATCCATCACATGTATTACTAGGGTTGCAGGGGTTCTGGAGCCCATTCCAGACGTCTTCCGGCAATGGGCAGGGGACGCACCCTGAACAGGTTGCCAGCCTGTCACAGGGCACACAGATACACACAAGCATTCACACGTTCACTCGCTATGGACAATTTGGACGAACGAAAGCCCATGGGGACAACATGCAAACCTCACAAAGGGAGGCTGGAAGGTGAACTGTGGGGCAGACGTGCTTACCACTCAGAGGCTGGTAAAAAATATTTTATGTTCTAGATTTTTCCTGGCAAAAATAAAATACCTAGATAACAAAACACAGCCCCAGACGTAATTGTATTTCGCTGGGTTGCAAATTTACATAAGAATGAATGATCGTAGAAGAACTTAAAAAGAAAATGTAAAAAAAGATTGGAGAACAATGGAAAAAGAGAAAGAAGGCAGAGAGAAAAGCTTCAGGTAGATAGAAAGAAGGAATGATGGGAAGTAATTGTTGGAAGATGGAAGTTGTCAAAAGACGAATGAATGAAAGCAGGAAATTACACTTATTTTTAACAGGTGAGAAGGATAACATTGTTTACCCTTCTCTGAGGATGCTATAAACAGTCTGCATGATCTGCTCCTCTTCTCTGCTCATCTCTGCACTTTGGTCTAGCAAAAGGTCAGGTGTCACCTTAAGACAAGAGAAGACAACTATTTGAAATAAGATGTTTGGCACTGAATCAAAACGTATCCTTAGTCACTCTTACTCGAGGCTCTGTCTCCACGGCAGCATATTTGTCCATGGATTGCTGTTGATGAGCAGAGCGTGCGGAAACATTAGAAGTATTATGGCTGCGTCCCGGGCTGTTGTGACTTGAGGGTGAAACATAGTGGCTGGCGCCAGTACGAGCGTGCACAGCTCGAGAATCGTGGGAAGGCAATGAGCCTTGCTGCTGACCTCTGCTCTTGCCGTCGTCAAACCTGTTTACCACCTGGTTGATAGAGGGTGCCAGTCGAGGAGTGCTTGAGAAGTTCTGTGTCTCGCTCAGCGAACTTGCTGAGCCATTCAGTTTCGCCTCGTATGAACCGTCCCACAAATTGTGAGCCGGCTCCCGTTCTCCTCTCACTCCCAACCCGCTATCCAGATTGCCATAGCTGCCAGATTTTCCGTCCCCTGGAGGTCTAGACAGCTGAAAATCCTGATCGCCGGCCCCTCCTTCCCCGTCTCTATCCAAGAGTGATCCGTGGGATTGGGCCCGACGCAGCCCCCCTCCATCATCTGCCTCCTGCACCGCTAGCTCGCCCTTGTCTCTCTTGCGAGGAAGGCTACTGTAGCCAGGATTGAACTGAGTCCTGAGCTGAACCCCATACGAGTCCCCCTTCTTGCCGTCCTTCAAGACAACGTACGGCTGTCCGGCTATGCCCTGAACCCGGACCGCCACGCCATACTTGGAGGACTGAGACTTGGGCTTTCCTTGAGATCCAGGGTGCCCTCCATCTAATCCTCGGGGATCATGGAGGTCTTTGATGAAGCGGATCTGGACGCCGTGGTCCACTGGAGTCCTCCGCCCAGAGGATGAGGTGTTCATGGTGTCCACACTGGATAGATCACAAATTGGAATTTGAACAACTTCGAAACCAGATTATTGAAGTGGATTAAAAATATTTTACACAAAACAATAGAATATCACAGAGGAATATCAATGTCCACAATGCAGCTATAGTTGCAAATTACCGAATTACACATTTTTTTTCTGGGTAAAAATATGCTGATGACATCCCTATTAGACCAGAGTCTTGCTAAATCTTGTTAAAGCTCAGTTTGCAAGTATCAGGGGAATAACTTTTTAAGGTCTCAGGAAAAGAGCATGAAAATAGGAAAACAACACAGGTGAGGGACTTTGTGAGACATCATCAGTTACTCGAACATTACTACAGATGTACAAATCTTCATTTTTTGTTTTTTAACTTTTTCATTTTATTTTAGCTTTTTAACTTTGTTTATGTCACGGTCTTTTTAGAGATGGGATGCTTCTTCTGAGGTGTCCTTGATAAGTTAAAAGTAGAACATTTTCTCCAATGAGCATGTGTTAACAATGCTCAACTGAGTTCAAAGAGTCCTTATATTTTGATTCCACTGCGCCTACAGTATATGCGTTTGGCTTACATTTAGCAAAGCTTTTTGGGCCGTGGAACACATTAGGTAAGAGGTTGTTTTTTTTTTTTTTTTTTTTTTTTACAAATCAATAAATGTGTACAACTGTATAAAATATTATACTAAATGAATGGCCTTCACAAAGATTATTATTTGACCAGTTTGACCTGTATAAGCATAATAATAATCGCCTCCATTATGCAGGCGATCACACATTTAACTTAAATAGATTGACCGTAACCTTTGGCAATTTACTACTAGACACTAGATAAATCCCTTAATCCTATAAATGTCAAACTTTGCCAGTCAAACAGCAGCCAAAAGATACAAAGTTCACACACAATAACACTCGCATTTGTGGACTTTGTACTTGGCGGGCCACATTAGTGATTAACCTAAGCGCACACACCCTGGTATCACTTTCGCCTGAGCAGAGCATACAAGCTGCATTCTATACCAATCCCTCACTTTGGTTCTCCTTCACAAAAGAGAAAATGACGTTTTTTTATACTCTGTTGCTCATTTGTCCACCTCTCAATTTCCTTAAAATATTTTGGATGAATGTTATGAATGTGTCACTCAGCAGATTTACAAAGTCGTCCTCACTTTCGCACACCTTGTACGCGGACTGAGCATCAAAACTCAAGTTAAATAAGTTTTTTGCGGACTTTCATGCTCACCTTCTCCAGCTCTTGCTTTCAAACTAAAAGACTCAAACTGAAATGTATCAAAATTTAGAAGAGATGTCCACTTCTGTGTTTAATGATACTCAACTCACTGACTCAAGTCACAACAGGAAGTAACAATCACATCTTTGTTAGGCACACACAGACCCGGCTGCTACAAAATGCTTACACAGAAACACCTTTGGGAATGTGAATGAGGGCATAACAATGACGGTGCTTTCCCATGTCGGGATGAGACTTTTCACCCAGAAAGTTTTTTTTAGTCCGCACATTTAAAATAAAAGTATTTGACATCATTTCGATCAACAAATGTAAAAATAAGTGGGAGGTATTACACAGTACTTCTTTCACAAAGCCATGTACTCTAGATTGCAGCGTATCTGCAACCATCATGGCAATGGAAAGAGCAACAGCAAATAAGGGGTATGCTAATTAAATATAAACACACACAAATGAAATGACAGTCACTTAAAAGTATATTTTAAAGACCTCAATAAGAAACTACAGTGTCAACTACAGTCGTGCGTGATGTCCAATCATAACAGCTATTGACATTGCATAATTTTACAAAAACTTTGACAGGAAGGAAAAGTTTGTGAAATTGTACAAAACACTTTTGAGAATATCTAAGTGGTGTTGAGTGATTTTGTCTCATCACCTTTAGTGCACAGTTAGTCAATTTCTTTTTCGCCCCGTGGGAGCTGCAGAGGAAGCGGCGTCGCTTCACATTTGTGCAGCCGAGCACGAATTCTGCAGAACGGGCCGTCTTTGCAGCAAGGTCGAACAAACGTTATTGAACGCTGACCGACGGAGTAAACATGCTTCAGAAGACAGACTGTGAGCTGCTCGTCTGAGGCAATTATGCTCTCAGAAGTTTAGGGGGTTCAAAGTTAAAACACAGAGATGACAGATATAAATGCGCATTGTCCAATTTATGACATTGAGGTGAAACTGCTCACAGAGGGACAAGGGCAAGCGGCGGGGGGGACTCATCTTATTGTCCGGCGGATGTGGGGCAGAAAACAAGGGCAATAATTCTGAGAATGTCAAAACAAGAGATCCCCCTCCTCCCTGTTCCATTCTCGTTCATTCACCTTTTCTTCTGTTGGCTATCTCGCGACAACAACAGGGGTCTTTGTTTACAGATCTGTCATTTTGAGAATAAGCTAGGGCTGCAAATAACGATTATTTTCATAATCAAAAAATCTCTTGATTTTTTTATTTTCTATTAATCAGTGAATCGGATTTCTTAAAGACATTTTTAATCTCCTTATTCAAATGTTCAAGTTTTGTGCAGATAGAAATATAATGCACAAAACAACAGATTATTTTGTAGTATAAAAGAACAAAAACAATCCAAATGTTTGTCAATCAACAAAAATACATACAAATGTGTGCTATACACCCGCAAATATGTAAGATATTTTTTTCTTACCACCTATAATATAATATATTTGGACATATCATACAAAACAAAAAAGAAAGAGCAATAAAAATCATTTTATGTGTAGCATTTTTTTAATTTAAATGTTCTGCATTTATATAGCGCTTTTCAAGTCAATGAAGACCTCCCAAAGCGCTTTACAATATGCTTCACACTTACCCATTCACACACACTAACATACCGATAGAAGCGTCAGCCATGCAAGGCAATTACCTGGTTATCTGAGGCATTAGGGATTCAGTGTCTTGCCCAAGGACACTTTGACATACAACATAGAGGAGTCGGGAATCAAACCTGCGACCTCTTAAAAATATAAACCCACTTTTTAAAATTTTGTCAACAATTTGTTAAAAATTCCCAATATGAAAAGGATATATAATATGCTTAAGAAAATTAGAGTTAAACATGTCATTATTATTTTTTCTTTTATTTATTTTATCTACTTATTTTCTGGGGGTTTTTCTCTGTACTTTTACAGCACTTTTTGTTCCCTTGAGAATTGTTAACTTTGTTTCATGTTGAAACAGTAAAACATTACAAAGTTGAAACTTTCATGGCACTTGTGTTTGTGATGTAATCTTTAATAAAAAAAAAAAAAGATTAAAACATGTAACATTTCTTTTTTGTAATAAAAACAGTCTTGGCACCTGCTGCCAGAGTAAAGAGGAACTTTAACTCTCGGCGTCACAACAGAATGGTGTGCACTCTTATTTGCTGGATTTAACGTACTTAGTGGCTCATAAATCATGTGATTCGACAAATTGATTATCTAATTAGTTGCTAACGCTTTTAATAATCTGTTTTAGTCGTTTTATCAAAGAGTTGCTGCAGTCCTAGAATAGCCAACGTATTTTCATGGCCTCTATACAATTTGACAGTGTTAAGAGACGGTAAACTCGGATCGAAGGGGATGGCTGGACTGACAGACATCTAAAAAATATAAAACAAACTTTCGGTCCTAATCCCTATATAGTCATTGAGCTGGTCTGATGCAAGTTAAATGTTGAAACTATTGCCCATTTAAAATGTCTACCAAGTGCCAAATAAAATGAAAAAACTTCTCCCGCTGATGCCAGAACCGGTCGCTCTTGACGCGCTCCCAGATTAGACTTGATCACATTCTTCTTGGTTTAAGATGCGGAAACACGTGATTGTGTAATTTAAAAAGGTGTGGGTTTAAAACAAAACCACACTGTCGTTTATTCAAGTGACGCCTCCGAAACGTCATGCTAATGAGTCACTTGTTGCTTGCTGGTAGCAAGAGAAAAGGTGAGAAGCATATCAGCTATTCAACGGAAAATTAGATTGAAACATCGGCAAATCGGTTGACTACTGAACTGTTTAGAAATGCACTGGTAGATAAATATCAATCGCTCACTAACTTCCTGAAACTAACTCGCTTCTAATTTACCGTCCACAACAAACAGCCATTTATTCCTGTACAAAAGCCAATTACAGTGATTGGCACAGACAGAGACCTTCACTGTAACCAGTAAGTACACAAACACAATTGAAGAAGTGCACGGAGTTCTCTTTTGTTACATTCCACAACACTCACGAGTGTGTGTGTGTGTGTGTGTGTGTTAATGACATAGATTTATAAAACTGCTTGGGCACTTCAACACCTACTGATAACCAATGAGGACTTTACCTTCACTGCCAGAAAAAATACCGATACTCTTCCCACTCTTCATTGGTCAGATATGAAACATTTATTAGTGCAGTGATTATACAGAATGAAAAACGGTTTTCCCACAAAATGGACAATTAAGCATTTAGGACGTTGGGTTTTGGGCTCACATTCTGTCTGTCCAGGCATAATTTGGTCAAAATATAAATGTCTAAAATTGGGTTGTGTTTAGCCCATCTAACATGTATCAGATTGAGTTTTAAAAATATTTATTGTATGTACCCTGTCCAAAGTTGTTAAGTAATAAAGACGTCTTTGGGACATCATTTTAGCACTTTTTCAACCTGTTCCTGCTGTATCCAAGGTGTTTATCAACCTCAAAAACGAATAACAGATAAGCTGTGAGATTTCCTTTCTCCAAAATATAAATGATCTATATATCTATTTATCTATCTACCCTGGTCATATCCCTCGAGAGGGGTGACCGACAGCAAGACAAACACATACAAAAATAAATAAAATGAAAAAAGGGAAAAAGTAGCAAAAAACACACACAAAGATTTTTGGACCATGCCCAACCCAAATGCCCAAACACCTCGGCACCCAAGTTGGTCATGCTTTCGTCCCTCCAGATGAAACAGGACACAAGAAAGCGGCCATATCACTCGGGTCAGGGTGACACAACACACTCTTCTGTTCAACAGCAGGGCCCGACAGCTTTCACTGGTTTACCCCTCCCGCGTCATACGGGTGAAATATAAATGATAACGTACTTTTGAAACAGTTTGGACATAATTAAAAACAAAACTATACAGATGAAATAAATATTACTCGTGAGTTCAAGTGACAGACGGGAGACAACTCGCGAAAGTGGGTTTGAATAACCTGTTTTGGATAAAATCCAAGTGGTTTGTTTAAGACAATATTTAGTCCAGTGATAGACATGTAAAAAGTAAAAGTTGCTAACTAAATGAAGACGTCTTTTGGACAGAGCCTTGGGTTCTTTTAAACTAGTTTTTGCTGCGTGGGTTGTGTAGAGTGTTTTTTTAACCTAAACCAAAATTAACGTTTCTAGCTTTCTCTTTTCCCAAATGTTGTTATTGTGTTATTTTAAACCGTTTTACGCAATAAAAAACAAAAGAAAAATAATACATCACAAATCAAACAAATCTCAAAAAGGTAGGGACGCAACTAGCCAAAGGGGGTTAGAAAACATTTTGATTTTTTTGGTAAAGTCTGTATGAACTGTTATAGACATTATTTAGTCCATAACTGGACGTCTAAAATTGGGTTGTGTTTAGCCAAACCAATGTGGACAAAGTTGTGTAAACAAAAAGAGTTGTCTTTGTGTTTACTTTGTCTAAAGTGGTCCAAATTAAGCCCCAATGAAGTCTTTGATTAAATAAGGACATCTTTTGGACGGAATCTTGGCATCTTTTTGACGTCACTTTAAGTAGTTTTTGTTGGGTGGGTTGTGTCTAAAGTGTTATTAAAACTCAAAAAAGGTGAGTTGATTTTCTCTGAGTCTATAATGTTGTTCTTGTTGTGTTATTTTAAACAGGTACAGACAATTATTAGACCAAAATAATATAAATAAATAATACAGATAAGAGAGAGTGGCAACAACTAGTTTGAAAACCTAGTGTTTTGTTTTGTTTTTATGTTGCTAAAATCCGTACAATCTGTTTTAGGCGTGATCTAGTAGATACCTTGTAAAATTGGTTTGTGTTTGGCCCATTCGATGTGGACCAAATTGAATCTAAAATAATTGTTGTTCTGTTTACATTGTTTTAGGTGGACCAAATTAAACCAACCCCAAAAGTCGTGAATAAGATGAAGACATATTTTTGACGTCAATTCAACCAGTTTTGCAGGGTGAGTTGTGTCAAAAGTTTTTTTTTTAAACCTCTGAAAAAGTGAATTGCTAGTTCACTTGGCTTTTAAGGTTGATTGTGTGTTATTTTAAACAGTTTTTACGTAAGAGCAAAAAAAAAAAATAATGGCAAAAATAATGTAAATCAAATAAATATTTCATGAGTTTAAGTGAGAGCAGGGACACAACTAGCCAAAGGGGTTAGAAAACCTTTAAGGATTTTTTTTCGTTAGAATCGGTGCAATCTGTTTTAGACAAAATTTAATTCATAACAGGACGTCTAAAATTGGATTGTGTTTGGCCCATTCAAAGTGGACCAAATTCAATCCAAAATAATCGTTCTGTTTACATTATCTATGGTGGTCCAAATTAATCCAACCCCAAAAGTCATGAATTAGATGAAGACATCTTTTTGACGTCTTTTCAACCAGTTTTTGCTGGGTGAGTTGTGTCTAAAGTTTTTTTTTAAACCTCATAAAAAGTGATTTGTTAATTTTCTCTTTGCCTTTAATGGTGTGTTAGTTTAAACAGTTTAGACTCAATAATAATTGCAAAAGAATGTAAAATCAAATAAATACTACATATGGGTTTTCTCCCTATGTTCCGGTCCGGAGCCTTAGCTCTGAAAATGCTGCTCTATTAGTGATCCCAAGAGCCAAGAAGAGATCCACAGGTTCCCGAGCTTTCTCCATTCGGACCCCGGTGCTGTGGAATGCTCTTCCCCCTGAGATTCGATCTGCAACCTCAGTGGAAATGTTTAACTCTAAGCTTAAAACACACTTCTATTCTATGGTATATGAATCACCTATATTTTAGGTTGACAATATCTGTGTATTATTTGCCCTCATGTAGGTTTTAGATCAGGGGATGGTGTCATAATAGTCTGTGGTTTGTGATAATCTGTGGTCTGTGCAGCCCTTTGAGACTCATTGTGATTGTGTTAGCCCATTCAACGTGGACCAAGTTGATTCTAAAATACCAGGCGTTGTTCTGTTTACATTGTCTAAGGTGGTCCAGATTAAGCCCCCCACCCCAAATGAAATGATCTGATCTACATTTTTAT
Source organism: Urocampus carinirostris (assembly GCF_059441175.1). Lineage (NCBI taxonomy): Eukaryota > Metazoa > Chordata > Actinopteri > Syngnathiformes > Syngnathidae > Urocampus > Urocampus carinirostris. The sequence continues at coordinate 60,155,232 of NC_142350.1, forward strand.
ATAGCGCTTTTCAAGTCAAGACTTCCCAAAGCGCTTTACAGTGTGCTTCACATTTCCCAATAGCGGCCGTGAAGCCATGTAAGGCGCTAACCTGCTTATTAGCGGCATTAGGGGTTCAGTGTCTTACCCAAGGACAGTTCGACATGTAACACGGAGGAGCCGGGATTCGAACTGCGATCTCTTGATCCCAAGACGAGCGCTCTACCTCCTGAGCCCCAAATTTCGTGAATTCGATGAAGACATCATTTGGACGGAACTTTGACGTATTTTTTTAAGTATTTTCAGCCATTTTTTTCCGGATGGATCGTGTTTAACCTTAGATAAACCACGGGGCTTCATTTTCCAAAGTGAAAAAAGGGTTCTTGGGTTCTCCAGGGTTTAAGTGTTTAAAACCTCAGAAAATGAGTTTTTTAATACTTTTAAGCGTTTTTGTAGTGATATATTTGAGCAGTTATGACTTAATTGAAAAAATAAATTAAAAAAATCACAAATTCAAAACATTTTAAACGGGAGTTTATGCGACAGATGGACACAAGTTTCCAAAGCGGAGTTGAAACCTCTTCTAAATCGCGTTAGCTGACACACATAGCGATAAAAAGTGACCTAAAAATACGATAAAAGTTATAAACAGTTTAATAGTAGAAACGCTCGAGAAAACAAAAGTAAAAATAGTGACCCGCCGTTCTTGACAGCTCTTCTGCTCTACTACTTGGCAATGAACGTCACCTAATTAAAAAAAAACAAGAAAAAGTTACCTCGTATTCTTGCCGCGTTCCCTGCTCATCCTCACCCCAGTTGTTGTTCTCCAGGTTGAAAATAAATTGAATTATCAAGCGTTTTCGTCCAAAAAGACGAACGAAAGAGACACAAATTGACGTTGAAAGAAGTTCATTGTCCAGCGTCGGGAGCAACCTGTTACCTTCGCTCGGGATGGAAAGATTCCGCCCAGCTTCTCCGGAAGAAGCCTTCTGATTGGGGAATAGGTTCAAGTGAGAGGCGGAGCCTTGTGTGTAAACCAGGCATTCAATTGGACACATTTCGAAGTCAATCATTTGAACTGATTTATTCTATTATAGTCATGTACTCTGATTTAGACGTTGATAGGGACAATTGATAATTAATTTTCTGAACAGACAATAAAATAAAATGCCAGAAAATAACAGTTTTCATATTTTCACATAACTGTACTAAAAAGGCCGATTAATCACTGTACATTTCCCTTTTATACCAGAGGATGGCGCAATTATTTACTTTGTCTACAGGGACGCTCCATTTCAAGCGCAAGTCATTTTTAGTTTTTGTTACACTTTTCTTTAAATAAAACATAAACTAGTGGGATGTCCAATAAGTACTATTTTATTTTGCAAAATAATACGAAACGCCAAAACATTTTCAACTGAGAAATGATTCTAATGTCATAGCATTGTTTTTCGAAATGCACCTATGACTTCTACATGCACAACCTTGCAAATATTGCCCATATATTTGTTTTCCTCCTTTTTCTTATAACGTTGTTATTAATGACAAAAATACTGTTCTATTCTATTGTATTCTATTCTATTCGATTCTATTCTCTCATCTCATTAGCTGCACCGCTTATCCTCAGTAGGGTCGCGGGGGTGCTGAAGCCCACCCCAGCAATCATCGGGCAGAGAGCAGGGGATACCCTGAACTGGAGAGACAGACAACTCGCTCGCTCATTCACATCTAGGGACAATTTGGACCGGCCAATCTACCTGAAATGCATGTCTTTGGAATGTGGGAGGAAACCGGAGAGCCCGGAGGAAACCCACGCGAGCACGGGGAGAACATACAAACTCCGCACAGGAAGTCCGGTGGCTGGATTTGAACCCACACAGGAAGTTCTATAGACCTTAGAACTGTGCCGCACACGCGCTAACCACTGCGCCGCCGTGCTGCCCCTATTCTATTCTATTTTATTCTATTCTATTATATTCTATTCTATCCTCATCTCATTAGCCGTACCGCTTATCCTCATTAGGGTCGCAGGGGGGCTGGAGCCCATCCCAGCCATCTCTGGGCAGTGGGCAGAGGACACCCTGAACTGGTTGCCAGCCAATCGCAGGGCACACGGGAACAGACAACTCACTCGCTCATTCACACCTAGGGACAATTTGGACCAATTCACCTGAAATGCATGTTTTTGGAATGTGGGAGGAAACCGGAGAGCCCGGAGGAAACCCACGCAGAACATACAAACTCCGCACAGTAAGGCCGGTAGCTGGATTTGAACCCACGCAGGAGGTTCCCACGACCTCAGAAATGTGCCACACACGCGCTAACCACTGCGCCGCCGTGCTGCCCCTATTCTGTCCTATTCTATTCTATTCTATTCTATTCTATTCTATTCTATTCTATTCTATTCTATTCTATTCTATTCTATAATGGCTACAAAGTATTGAAAATGTTGCAAGAGTTTTAAATACAACACATCATTTTATAAATGTGTTTTTGTTTGAAATCCCTGGACTGTGTCAAGAAAGCATTACACTTGATACATTGATTTTTGGGAACTTTCATTTTTATTATTTCATTATTAGGGCAATGTAAAATTCACCTAGGTTTATGCATAAAAATAAATATTTGCAAATACATTACCAAGGTTAAACACTTGCATTTCGAAAAACAGTGCAATGACATTAGCAGCATTTCTCTGTTAAAAATGTTTTGGAGTTTTGTATTATTTTGCAAAATAAAATAGTACTTCTTGGACATCCCACTAAGAAATATTATAATACATGCCAGGCATTGTGCAGAATAATAACCAAATAAAATTCATTAATGCTTTTATTTTGTAGATATTTCCGGTAGGGCTACCCAGTTGAGTGCTAAAACTGAGTATTGTTACTCTTTATAACAATATCGATCAAAACTACTAATCGTAGCTATGAGTCAGATACTTTTCTTATTTTGGTTGGATTTGATTAGACGGGCTAACTACTCCAATGTGACGTCATTTTCAAGGGAAAAAAAACTTTAAACTTGAATTAGCCGCGCCCATTTGAGATTGTCCAGTCCCCTTAAAACCGTGTCCTTTCAAAAAGTCTGCCCACAACTTTCCTCATCACTTAACTGACTTTCTGTGCGCTTGATAATCTAAACGTACCTTTTCACGTACCGGTAATGGGCTCTTCACTTGGCTGCATAAAAATCTTCCAGTTTTTTCGAGTATTCGCTCTAGAGAGACTTCTCTTCAAATTAAGAGGATAGTCGTCACTTGGGCAGGTTGGGGCCCAAAGAACCGCTCGGCGACTCCCACGACGTACCAAGAGGATAACCAAACTGAAGAGCTACGAGAGCAGGTCAATACTGCGGACTCAGGTCATATTTGGGATTTTTAAAAAAGGAAAGAGTCAGTTCCTGCATTTCTTGGCTGTGCGTAAAACGCATGCGTAAAGTTGCTGAGACGCAACTCAAATAGGTCAATCGGGGAGAATTTGTTTGGCAATCATGGCAAAATGGTTCAGGGATTTCCCAATAAACCTGAAAAACGGCAGCGAACGAGTCCGTTCGGCCTCGGAATCGGGCCCGCAACCGCGCCACAAAGCGTCCTTCTCCCGCGACAGCCTGAAAGGTCCCATGCGTAAAGACAACGGAGTGGCTGCCTTGCTCGCGGGCAAGAATCGAAAGAATTCAGCCACGGAGCTGGGCCGTCACCACAACGGCGGTTCTGTGGGTGGTACCGTGTGGGAAACATTGGCAACAGGGAAAAACCGCAAGGGCTCGTCTAGGATGGAGGTCCCCGAGGAGAAAACGCAAGTGAGGACCACCAGCCTGGCCCAGGCTTACATCAGCAGGATGATCAAGGTTGACAAACAGGACAAAACCCCCAAACTCAACGTGAAGAGTCAGCAGGCTAAAACTGACTTGGAGACTGGACCTTCTGCCATTAAAACGACAGTAAGAAATTTCATTTACAGTGTCTTTATGTTTGATGGAACAGAACAGAACAAAGTAGTCCTTATTGTCACCGATATCAACGTATAGTGAACTAGATTAGGCATGGCAATTCAGGGTAAACACGTAATGAAGACTTTAAAAAGAAAAATGTGAAAAGACTGTCAGAATAAATAGGCCAAAAATATTTATAACGTAGTGCTTAGAGGCTGGCCCAAGTTATAATAATAGTTCAAAGAAAAAATATAGTGCATCGTAACAATAGTCCAATGAAAAGCAGTGTAATAACATTAGCAGCAATAAAACTTCCCAAATAAGTCACAAGAAAGAAATAAGAAAAGAATAGTTAAATTGTTGAGGATTAGAATTAAAATTGTGTTTATTGTCATTGATAACAACATAATGAATATTGTTTTCTACAATATTAGACAGGGCACTCCGGGATAAACACTTTAAGATGAAAAAGAATGTCAGCAAAAATAGGCAAAATATTTACAAGGTGTACTTGGAGACTGGTCTAAGTTATAAGTGCATCAGAACAATAATGCGGTGAAAAGTAGTGCACTTACATTTTGCAACATCATATTTCCAAAATAGGTTAATAAATAAGATATAAATACTTACTTATAAGATATATGTGTGACTTTGTTTAAGGTGGTGATATCCCTGGGAAGAATCTCTATCTGAGCTTGTTAGTGCTTGTTTTAATGGAACCTCTAGCGCCTACCAGAGGGTAAAATGTGAAAGAGGACATGGTGGGAAGAGTCCGTTATAATGTTGATGTCTCTGCTGCGGTATCAGAAACCAGCGATGTCCTCGAGACTGGGCAGAGAGCAGTCGATGATCTTCTGGGACGTGTTTATTACACTGCGTATGTTTTTGCTGTCTGCTGCGATGCTCCAAGCATACCAGACTGTGACGCCATATAATGCTCTCTACTATGGCTTTGTATTGGAAACCAGCAGCTTCTGTTCCAGGTTATTCATCCTGAGAACGTTTAGTTCCACTCCAAAAGGTTGATTTTGGAAAAATCAATGATAACCATAGAAAAGGAAACCAAAAAGTTGTTTAGAAATAGTAAATTGTCTTCCTTTTTAGTTCGATTACAGTTACTGCCTTGAAGATACCAGTGAGCCAATTTTCGATTTCTGTAACATACAAGCCATTGTTTATCCAAATTTGGTAGGCAGTGTATTAAACTCACTTTGTAACTCCCAAGTAGCAGTTTGGTGAAAAGTGCACCTACAATACTGTTTGAAAATGCAAATGTTAACTTGAAGTTGTATATTTAAATAACTGATCTAGGCTGACACCAACAAACAAAGCAATGCGACGATTTGTAGTCTAGTAGACACTCAAAATAAGGAAAGAAGCTATCAATGGATTTTGAACTTGCAAGGAGAACAGGAGAGGTACAAAAAACCCAATATGCAAAATTTCAAACTGTTCCAGAAGGTCCTCCCCTGAGGCCTTTCTTTTTATGAAATCTTGTAGGTAACAAAAAGTAGACCATCCCCAAAGACTGTACATATCAAAGAACAGCAACATGATTGTCCATAAGTCCACAATGATGTATACAGTGCATAATAGTCAAAATATCAAAAAACCCTGACTCCTGATGCAATCTTGTTATTTAGGTGCCCAATATTAAACACAGAACCACAATCTTTAGTGAAAGCAAAAAGAACAGAATCAAACTTAAAATTATTTACGTATCAACAGATTAGGTGTTGCAGTACAGTGAGACCTCGCTACTTCGCGCTTCGACGTTTGCGGATTCGGAGCTTCGCGGGCCTAAAAAATAATTATTTATTTATTTAAGCATTTTTGAAGGGGCGTCGCTACTTCGTGGTTCCATGTTCGCGGGTTCAGAGCTTTGCAGGTCTAAAAAATAATAATAATAAAATAAAATGATTAAAAAAAAAAAAAAAAAAAAAAGCATTTTTGAAGGGGCGTTGCTACTTCGTGGTTCCATTTTCGCGGGTTCAGAGCTTTGCAGGTCTAAAAAATAATAATAATAGAATAAAATAATTAAAAAAACAAAACAAAAAAAAAAAAAATTAAGCATTTGAAGGGGCGTCGCTACTTTGCAGATTTTCACTTATCGCGGGTGGTTTTGGTCCCCATTAACCGCGATAACCCAGGTCCCACTGTATTTTAACTTTCATTAAACGTGTATTTGAAGATGACCATAATTTCCTCCATAAAACCCCTAATGAATTTTATTTCAAATAAAATTAATTACAAGTAATGCAAAAAGTCATTTTTTTCATCAAGAATAATTTTGGTCTGATATGTCATTTATATTAAAATGAGCCGTGCAAATATTTTCTATGAGAAAGTTTGAAACATGAACTAGTTATTGTGTTTTACATTGTAGCTTCCACTCTCTCCTCATTCCCATAGTAAGCTCTGTATCCAATTTCCATCCTCAGCAAAAGCAAACAATGTCGGGAACCCTTCTTTGTGTGCCTTTAAAAAACATATTGACCTCTTTGCGCCATTGTTTCCGCTTGTCCTTCGTGTCTCCCATCAGACAATTGTGAGTTTCCCCCGGTTCCGATGCAGGCGAACAAGTCAGAGCTTATCTTAACTGCATCTTATGTGCCCCCAGCTGATTGTCCTGGAGGACTACGCTGATCCTTTTGACGCAGAGAAGACTAAAGAACAGAGGGAGGCAGAGCGAGCTGGTGTCAATGATGGCTACATGGAGCCTTATGATGCCCAGGTGATAATTACAGGTAAGGTCCGATGGTCATGTCTAATACTATCATTATTTTTCTTTCTTTTTCTTTGTAGAACCATCGGGGCTTAAGGTGTAAAACACATACTAGTACAGGGATGTCAAACTCAATTGGGGCCAAAATTCAAAACACACTTAAGGTCGCGGGCCAACCAGGATAAACATTTATTGAACACACATAAACTGAATGTTTTTGGGACATAAATATGGATAAAAACAGACAAGAATATTAAATTCAAACCTTAAATCACTTATACAGTGTTTATTATTTTGCTGTAAATAAAAATATCTTGTTAAATTATACAACTTAGAACTTAACTTAAACAACTTAACATTAAACTAACATTCAAATTCCTTTGCTCCTATGTCAATGTATACATTTAAAAAAACTTAAATATCCCAAAAGATTTTGCTCTCCTTAATATATCTCCAGTCAAAAGTAGAAAAATGAAAATGCTACACAAATTATTTTGTAAAAACGTCACAACATTCTGAGAACAGGGAGCCTGATGTGCTTACCTTTGGCGCAGACGGAGTAGGGCGAGAGATGGGGGGGAGTGCTTGCACTTTTTGCATAGCTCCACCCATCCCTCCCACTCACCCAATCAAATAACTTTAAGTTCTCTTCCGGTGTTTTGGCGTATTTACAATTTTTTTCCGTGGATTCATCAAAAAGTATCTGAACACTGAACACAGATTATATAGTGAGCTTTTATATAAAGGATACTTTAGCGTTGTACAGCCAAAACGAGTTTTTTTTTGTGTGACACCTTGACTGTAAATTGTAGTAAAAACGTGCCCTATATATTCTGAAAAGTACTGCATTGTAATTCCGCTTTGGTTTGGCTTTGCGTGCATCTGAACAGGATCAATGGCTCATGTTTTGAACGAGATGGAGAAAATTTGTATGCAATTGAATTTGTCTCTGAGCCATAGGTACTCATAGAAAGAGCCATATCTGGCTCGCGGGCCACAGGTTCCCGACCCCTGGTATATAGTATGGTATACGTCATATATGAAGGAATAGGTACAGTGACTAAAACGTCAGAATATGATGTCCAGGGATGAGACGGCATTGTTCACATTGACAGGCCATCAATAACAATAATGTAAAATGGTCTTGCGGGCCGGATATGATTACACGGCGGGCTGGACGTGGCCCGCGGGCCGGGAGTTTGACACATATGTACTAGTACAACACTAAAGTTTGGCCCATAATGGAAGAAGGCCTCAGCCAAGGGTCAAACCTTTAATTATTGCAACACTGAGAAAAAAAAAATACTAGCCAGTAGCAAACTGAGTTACCGCACAAAATGTTTAATTCCCCCAGATGGTAAAACTCACCTCAGTTGAACTCAACTAATTTGCTATGATCTAACTACAATTTTAGGGTTGCACTGTACGTCGGCTATATGGCTGACTAGTGAATTAATGCACAAGTAAAGCTATATTGACAGACCCATTCATCCATTATCTGCACTGCTTATCCTCAGTAGGGTCACGGGGGTGCTGGAGCCCATTCAAGCCATCTTCGGGCAGTGGGCAGGGGACACCCTGAACTGGTTGTCGACCAGTTGCAGGGCACACAGAGACAGACAACTCACTTGCTTATACACACCTAGGGACAATTTGGACCAACCAATTTACCTGACATGCATGTTTTGGGGAATGTGGGAGGAAACCAGAGTGCCTGGAGGAAAACCACACAAGCACGGGGAGAACATGCAAACTCCACAGCGTGAGACTGTGGTAGCTGGACTAGAATCCTGAACCTCCGCACCGTGGGGCTGCGCGCTAACCACTCAGCCGCCATGACAAAATTGACGGATACATCTCATCTCATCTCATTAGCTGCACCGCTTATCTTTAGTAGGGTCGCGGGGGTGCTGGAGCCCATCCCAGCAATCATCGGGCAGCAGGCAGGGGACACCCTGAACTGGTTGCCAGCCAATCGCAGGGCACTCAGGGACAGACAACTCGCTCGCTCATTCACACCTAGGGACAATTTGGACTGGCCAATCCACCTGAAATGCATTTCTTTGGAATGAGGGAGGAAACCGGAGTGCCTGGAGGAAACCCACGCAAGAACGGGGAGAACATAAAAACTCTGCACAGTAAGTCCGGTAGCTGGATTTGAACCCACACAGGAGGTTCCCAAGACCTTAGAACTGTGTTGCACATGCGCTAACCACTGCGCCGCCTGACGGATACATGTTAAAATTATTTTTGTCATCCAGCTAGTCCAGTCTGTTTGGCTGTCGACTTAAAAAGAAGCCTCTTCTGAAGGTTATCCACAAGAAAGCCGGTGAAAGGTTTCTGAGGATATGTCAACAAAGGCCATGGCTTACTGAAAAAAATATCCTAAGGTCTAATGGAACAAAGAGTAATTTATTTGTCCCAGATGGTGTGAAGCATGTGTGGAGGCAACCAGGCTAAGACTACAAACATGCTTGTGTGGTGCCCTCCGCCAAGCCTGGTGGTGGGAATGTCATGGTTAGGGGCTGCATGAGTGAAACTGCAGTTGTGGGGTTGCATTTCATTGAGGAAAACATGAACTCAAGCATTTACTGTTAAATACTGGAGCAGAGAATGATCCCCTCCCTCCGGAAACTGGGGCTGTGTTCCAGAAAGACAATGACCCCAAACATACCTCGAAGATGACAACGTATTTTTCTGAAGGGGTTACGGGTTAAGTAGATGGACTGGCCATGAATGTGTCCAGGTTCAAACCCAGTAGTACATCTTTGGGGGACTCTCAAGCGGAAGGTGGAGAAGCACAAGATTTTGAATATCCCACATCTCCTCCATGTTATCATGGAGAAGTGGAAGAGCATTCCGGTGGCAACCTGTGAGGCTTGTCTCCATGCCCAGGTGGATGAAGGCGGTTCTGCAAAATCAATGCGGCCACACAAAATATTGACACTTCAGGAACTTTCAATTTAGAGTGTACTCACTTTTGTTACCAGGGGTTTAGCTACTAATGGCTATATTTTGAGTTTTTCTGGGGGGGGGAAATAGATTAACACAGATATATCAACTTTACACAAACTACCTTTCATCGTGTCAAGGCAATGTTTCGTCAGTGTTGTTCAATCAAACACTATGTGGAAAATAAGTGGTGTACTCACTTTTGAGACCTACATATTAATACCGTATTTTCCGCACTATAAGGCCAGTTATAGGGCGCACCCCAAAAAATAGTTTTTGGTCCTATATTTGACATACATAAGACGCACCGGATTATAAGGCGCTACAATGGGAACGTCGACAAAACAGTCAGATAGTTCAGTCAAATTTTTTACCCCCTTAACATTCCCAAAGCTTGCAAAGACGCAAATACGTGTCGAGAACACGTGCGGATGCGGTGTCCGTACGACGTCACTCAAATGCATCGTTCCATCATTCGGAGGGTTAAATTCTTGGGATTCAAGAAATGCCAACCATTCCTTAGTTTGTATTTTCTTTTTCGCTCGCAACTTTACTGTGCATATGACAATAAACACTTGGAATTGAGTTTAATTTAAAAATAGACACTCCATTCCATCCATCATCTGCACCGCTTATCACAGAAACATCGAGTTCAGTCTGAAACAAGATACAGGGAAAATATATAGCCAGAGTAGCTCACCGAAGTGGTTTTGTTCAATAATAATGTGCATCCATGGTCCTCTTATATCCGTGAGTTTAGTAAATCCAGGAGAATAAAATATTTACAAATACAGAAAAGTAAAAAATGCTTTCTGCATGCCGTCAACCACGTGCTATACACATTCATCTTTTTCGGCCAATTGCAGACTTTGTTTTGCCGCTTCAGCCTATGCCGGCCTGTAAATGATAAAAAGGATCCGCCCCTTGACCTCCGAATAACTTTAGCAAATAGTGATCGATTCAACTGATGATTGACACATCTTTTTCAGCCAATTGCAGGCTTTGTTTTGCAGCTTAAGCCTATGCCAGCCTGTAAATGATAAAAAGGATCTGCCCCTTGACCTCCGAATAACTTTAGCCAATAGTGATCGATTCAAATGATGATTGACACATTGGTTAGCCAATGAAACGCCGGTAAATAAATCCCAGCATACACCGCGGACTTGGCGTTCGGGGGAAAATCTAGTCGGCGGCTGCAAGTTAGTTGGAAGACTTTGCGACTTAATATTGATCCATAAATAAGGCGCACTGTATTATAAGGCGCATGGTCAGCTTTTGAAAAAAATAAAGGCTTTTAGGTGCGCCTTATAGTGCGGAAAATACGGTAGTTCAATAATTGATATTGTATGGTGGGGTAATTTGAATACACTTCACTTTTCATAATCTCACATTTTTAACAATACTATTTTTGAAGGCGAGAAAGCACGTCCTGCTAATGAAAAAAAAAAAAAACTTTTGATGCTTAGTATACATGTGGGCTTGAAATGGTCATGATCAAGTGCTACTAATGCAAAGAAGGAAGCTGCTGTTCCTGTTCGCATTTGCAACTAGCAGTGTTAGCATTTGTGGCAAGTGATACTAGCAAAAGAGCTGTGATGGTCACTCATATTGATGAAAGTCCATCAAAGCCTTAAGCGCTATTGATTGCAACCATCGAAATAGCTTTGTTTGAATCTGTAAAACCTGACATTCTTCATTAACAATGGTTGTGAATTCATTGATGTTTTTTTAACTTAAGTACATTCAATTGTGGATTTAGTCACACACTCGCTGGCAACTAAATTCCTGCCTACTGTTCAAAGTCAACTAGGATGGGCTCCAACAACCCAGTGACCTCCTCGTAGGATAAGCGTCTGGACAAGAAATCTATGAGTGAAAGTTAACATTACCTTATAAACTACTACATCCTAATTGTTAGTATGTGAAAGAATACATTTGAAAAACAAAACCGGCCAATCTATGATTGTGGTTATTTAATGTAGAAACACACAAATACAGAAAAACTTCAAACCAATACAGAAAAAAGTCAATGAAAACACATTTTTATATTTTCGGTTAACATAAAGTTGATCAGGATAAATCAGGGCGGAATGTTTTAATTGTTTAAAAGCACTTATACTGTAATTGTCAAGACCAGAACAGAGGACCCACTCGCGTAACGTTTCTCACAAGTTTTATTAGAAGAAAGCGAGGGGGTTGCGCCCAAGATCCGGGGATTGCTGGATGCGGGAAGAAGGTCTCTCTGAACGCGGAAATGGAACTTCCGTGGCGAGCGATGGCGGTGTCGGGAACGGAAAAAATGGGTCAGTAGCCGGGATAAAAGAGCAAAAATGTGGTCGGGATCGGAAATAAGTCGAAAGCCCCGAGAGGAGAGTAGACGTGGTCGAGATCAAAAACGGATCATTGTTCGGGACAGGAGAACAGACGTGGTCGGGATCAAAATGGGTCGTAATTCGGAACGGGAGAGCGGACGTGTTCGAGATCAAAACAGATCGTAGCGGCAGACAAACAGGAGCAAAAAAACGGGACAGGCGAAAAAGGGCTTGCTGTGTGAGATTCGCAGACGGGCCGACAAAAGGGGACTGACAGGACAGAGTTTAAATACTGACAGGGAGCCAATCTGTCAACAAGCTGCAGCTGGCGCCACACGGGCGGGGCCAATTGGGCACCATGGCAACCGTGACAGTAATATGCAAACAAAAGTAACATTATTTATTTATCATTCTTAATTTACTTTTTTTTTTAAAGCACAGAGGGCTCCAGCAAGGTGAAGTAGTATTACAAAATCAAATACACAATCTTTTTAAATGTGCCAACAATAAGAGTATGGTATAGCGATCACTTTTAACAGATTGACAAGTATTAATTAGCCTTTGTACACACTTGGATACAATCCACATGGCATCACCACTGAAGGGTTTTTTTGTTAAGAAACTTGGTGCCCAAAACGGGAGCCCCGATTTATACGGATGCCGACTTCCATCCCCTTTGGCGGTTGCTATGGCAACGGTGTCGCGAAGGGACAATGGGCGCAGCTTCCTCTTCCAACTTCCTGTCTCCTGCCTCTGTTTCCTTTCCACGTTCTCTTGATATAGGAAGCTGCCCCCACCGCGCTCATACACACACTTGACGTGTTAACAGAATGTAACAGTCCCACCACAAAATCAACCCCCCTACTCTCATTTCCCAGCAGCCAGGAAGTAGGCCGCTCGGCCGTCCAATCCGAGGCAGCGCTGACCTTTTCTTCCTTTCCCCCTCCATTGTTTTCTCTCACAATAGTGCAGACACACAGGCTACCTGTCGGCCTGCACAGAAACACCATTCGCATTCCGACTTGTGACACGGCGCAGGATGCCGTAGATCTTTTTATCTCTGTCACCAGCACAAAGAACCCCCCTGGACTGTGTTTGTTTACGCAGAATCACTTCACTTTGGACATGTTTGTTTGCATGGACATGCCATAAATCTCTTGGCTGGTACATTTGCACGTCCCTTTAAGAGACGAGGAGGAGTTGAGCGTTAGCTCTCTGCTTGGGATAATAACCACATTTTTAATGAATTAATACATGATTGTTCACTCTCACTGAAGTAAGATCTTGAGTTCAATAAGTTTTCAACTCATCTATACTTATAAAGTACTTAACAACAACAAAGGTTCCAAGCAAATAGATGAATATAAGTAAGTTAGTAACTAAATATTACTAAAGACAAGTAATGGAAAATAAAGTTATGTTTTCCCTTTTGAATTGTTATTGATTTGAGCAGGTTGAATGTAGAGTGAAAAGTGAAGATATTGATTAACCTGTAATATTTTTTAGTATATATCATGATTACTGACGCGAGGCACCTGTGCATGCTCCTTTGGCGCCAACAGCCTCGAACACTGATTGGCTCCCTGTCACTATTCAAACCCCCGTCTTTCTGTCACCTATTGTCAGTCCGTCTGCGAACCTCTGCTCACGCTAGGCAAGCTTTTCGACCCTGACTCACTCCTCTTCTGGCCCCCGTCTGTTTCCCGGCTTCGACCCATTTTCTGATCTCGACCACGGTTTTGCTCTCCTGTCCCGGCTACTGATCTGTTTTTTTTCCGTTTTCGACACCGCAATCGCTCGCCACGGAAATACTACTTCCGCGTCCGAGCAACAATCCTTTCCCTTCTACAAAAAAAAAACTTCAAGAAACGCACGCAAGTGAGTCCTGTCTCCGTTCTGGTCCTGGCGGTATAACGATATGGGTGCGTAGACTTTTTCTAAGTACGACAACTACTTACCTTATAACTGATAGAAAGTACGTTTTTGATTTATTATGATTGTTTAACATCCGTATATAAATACTTAATCATAACTGGTTTTAAATTTTGTTCCAATTTTTTGCATTTATAATATTTAGTGGATTTTTTTCCCAATGGAAGTACCGTAACACATTTTTTATTTTGTTTTTGAATTTCTCCAATAATTTTTTTTAATCATTTTGCAACAATCATTACATCACAAAATGAAAAAAATTACCTGAAAAGAAAAATGGAATGACAGGTTGAAGTGAAATGCTTATAAGAGATTGGTCCCCAAATTAAGTTTTAATACCTCTTCTATCAATCTTTCTTTATCTTTCTTTTATTGTTCCATGGGAATTTTATGATGACAAAGGAAGGTCTTTTAATTATTGAATAGCACACCCATATTGTCATATATTAAACATAATCCATTATTGCTTTCAATAAAGTTGGTCTCAAATTTAAGTTTGGGTTATCCAGAACATTTTGGGTTTTCCATGAAAAATTCACCCTTTTTTATCAATTGACTTGACAAAAATCTGTGGTCTTTTGCCTGTATGAATCTCTTCCTTTTCTTGCCCTGTCTCAAATAGGGCTTTCTCTTTGCCACTCAACATCCAGAGATCCGCCCACACTTACCACTCAACCAATAAAATTGCTCCGGGTGCTTGGCTGGCGTTTTTGGGTGCTTATAGTTTGTTCTGTGCGTTTCCATCACCTTAACATAGATAGTTTAGTGAGCTTGATATAAAGGATTTGTTAGAGATGTCCAGCCAAGATGGGCTCTGTTGTTGTAACAACGTGAGTGTAACCTTTAGTTCCATACCTGTCAAGCTCCAGGGCTCCATGCCCCTACAAACTGTCATATTTTCCCTTACATAATACAAAATAATCTTACACCATGTTTTTTTTTTTAAACGTGTTTATTTATGTAGTTTAACATGTTATATTGTACACGTGTTTCGTTATATCATCTTATCTCATCTCATTAGCTGCACCGCTTATCCTCAGTAGGGTCGCGGGGGTGCTGGAGCCCATCCCAGCAATCATCGCACAGTGGGCAGGGGACACCCTGAACTGGTTGCCAGCCAATCGCAGGGCACACAGGGACAGACAACTCGCTCGTCGTTATATCATATATATTGTTAATTAACATGTTGTTGTGAGATACTGAGTTGCTCGACATGAATGAGGTTTATTATAAAAAAAGTTAAAAAAATTAAGTAGCTTGGACGTTCACTGTTGAAGGAAAAAAAATACATGCAAATATAATTAAGTAGAATAATACATTTTCTTTTTCAAATTATGAATTCATTTTCTGCATTAAATTATTGTTGGTAATATACTGATTAAAGGGATAACCACCAGCCAGTCTTTTTTCATTTTCTCCTTTTATACTTACTTGTTTTCTTAACTTCTTTATACAACATAATAATTCGTAATATAAAGCATCAAAGCAAGTGAGCCGTTTGAGAGCCGGTGCTCTTTAACGAGTTGAGTCGAAAAAGCCGGTTCTCTAAAAAGAGACGGACTTCTTTTCACTAAACAACTACCACATGAAATCCGATGTTTTTTAAGACTTTGTTCACGTGTGATCGGAATGATGCATGATGGGAAATCCCCAGGCGACAGACGCATGCGCACAGTAGCATCAAACCGCTCGCTTCATTTGCAACGAAAGAAACGATACCGAGATAGAGGCTACCGCGGCGAACTCGTTTGACTTGATTGATTTGCTGCTTCGTGATAGTCGGTGTATACCGGGTGGTACCCATAATTCACAAATTTGCGTTTTTCCGTACAGATTTTTTTGTACGTCGTACACGTCTTAAAATGCATATTGGACGTAATTTGTACGGCAAAAACGTACAGGTTGACAGGTATGTAGTTCTAACTTCCCCCTATATTTTAGAACTTATGGCTTATTGTGTTGCTCTGGCTAGGCATACACCAAATTTGGGAAGTCACAGAGAAGATTTGCGTCTCATTTTATCTCCGGGCCAGATGTACCCATGAAAAGAGCCTTATGTGACCACAATAACTGGACCATGTTTCCACAGAGGTCCGTCGACGGGGCTCCAAAGACCTCCTGAAAGTGTGTGTGCTGCTGGACCGAGGCCAGGCGCCAGGCCAGGGCGAAGAGAGCCGGCCCCCGCCGCCAAACATTTACGACACGCCGTACGAAGGCGGACTGGATGGCGACAGCGAGGGCGTTTGGATCCCTGTCACACGCCCCGAGTCTGACATCCGGCCGGCCGCCGAGTACGAGCTCCCCTGGGAGTGGAGGAAGGAGGATATTGTCCGAGCTCTGTCAGGTGGGCGTTTTGGGTGGGCAATGCTGAAAGGAAGGGGGTGTCATGGTCTTTATTTACACAGTCATGTCACCGCTACGTCCTATCACGACTATCTGTTTGCTTTACATAGGAAGCCAAACAATACCGCCAAACTACTCTCTGTGCATGTGTTGACTTTGCTGATGGAGTTTTATTGATATTGTATCTGCGGCTTCCTGCAGCTCAGTTTGAGGCGGTGGATTGTTCTCCTGCGAAAGAGACGCCGGCACGCCAGCAGCAGCAACAGCAGACTTTGAGACAGAAGAACTGGACCCACAAAACACTGGTGTCCACGGCTTCGTCTTCTTCTTCCTCCTCGCCTTCTTTTCCCTCTTCGCCCATCCTCAAACTGTCCCCGATAACAAACTCGACCCCGTCATTCCCCACCCTGAGACTCTCGCCATCTTCCGGCACCATCAAACCTCCCTCTCCTACCTCGCCCAACGCCCCACTGGATGGGGAGGTGGCCAAGGTAGACCCAAGCCTGCCACTGGAAAAGCAGAGGTGAGGAGTAAGACTGATATTTATCTTTTTACATAAATATTACACAATAGAGTGGTTAGCGCGTGTGCGGCACAGTTCTGAGGTCATGAGATCGAACCTCCTGTGTGGAGTTTGCATGTTCTCCCCGTGCTTGCGTGGGTTTCCTCCGGGCACTCCGGTTTCCTCCCACATTTCAAAGACATGCATTTCAGGTGGATTGGCCGGTCCAAATTGTCCCTAGGTGTGAATAAGCGAACGAGTTGTCTGTCCCTGTGTGCCCTGCAAATGGATGGCAACCAGTTCAGGGTTTCCCCTGCCCACTGCCCGAAGATAGCTGGGATGGGCTCCAGCGCCCCCGCGACCCTACTGAGAATAAGCGGTGCAGCTAATGAGATGAGATGAGATGAGATAACAATAGAATAAATAGAGTTGAATGCGTCTAGATAATACAACTAATATTATTTGGAATAATATTAGTTCCCGAAATATAACATTTCAACTTATTTGAAGTAAAATTGTTAAGTTCTTTCTTAAATTTGTATGACCGATAACTAAGGATTTTGAATTTACTTACATAATTAAAGTGGCAAGAGAAAATTAATTTGCATATATCCTGTTTTTTTTTTTTTTTTTACATTTTATTTTATTTCCTTTTGAATTCAAGGCCTTGTATTGTGTGCCCTTATTTGACAAAAAAACAAATACATAATGTGAGTGAATTCAACACATTATTTGTGAATTTTTTCTTAAGCGTAGCTAAAAAAAAAAGAGTTATTGATGGCTAAAAAAAATTGTTGAATTTACTGACTTTGATTTTGTCAAGTGATTGCATGGAATATCTATACAGACGCTGCCCTACTTACGAACGAGATACGTTCCGGACGATCGTTCGTAAGTTGCTTTAGTGATATATTTTGTATGTTTAAGGTTTGTGTCAGTAATCTGTATTGTTTCGTACCGAAAAATGAACACTTCACAAAATAATATGCCCTATAAAGATAAATAATGTTTAACCTACTTTTGGAAGATGAGCTTCAAGAGTTAGGCGACTTCCTCCTCCAGGGTAAAAAGCGGCCGAAAAAAAAGCGATCCAACCATTTCTCCACCGCATCAAGATTCCTTATTGTACTTTAATTTCAAAAGAAACGACTAGCCTTCTTTTACACCAACTATATTGAATGAATACGCGAGATATTAAACAATAAAAATGTCAAAGTTCTTAGCGCGTTGGAGATACAGTATAGAATGTTTACACACAAACTTGGAAGAGGAAGCGGATTTCTTCTTTGGCGTGGATGCTGGGTGAGCTCTCACAGCGCCACATGCCGGTAGTGGCGGAAAGAAGTACTACAGTGCTGTTCTGTACTCGGAAAAAGGTGCACACTATACAAAATCTAACTTACAGAAATACCGGGATATTTTTCGACATCCCGAAAAAAATGTTCATATATATACCAGTATACCGTTTTTCGTAAGTCGAATGGTCATAAGTGGGGAGCGTTTGTATATTTATCCTGATCATAACACATTTGGAGTAAGACACACATACACGTCTAGATAGAGACGATAAAATAAAATCTTTTACATAACATATTTCCACAGAGATTATTCTAGTACGTAAAACCACTTGAAAATAATTTTATATTTCTCCAAATTTGGAAATCAGGTTGTGCTATCTAGTTTCATCCTGAGTAATTTAGACATGTCTGAATGCATATTTGGATTAAACATAAATAAAAAAATGTGTGCATCATAATTGATCGGCTTCTCGTATGTGCACATCTGCCATTTATGTTTAATATGCTTAGATAAACAAAGAGGACAGTCATAACTACTGCATGTCCAACCTTAAAGAGGATAAAGAATATGCCCGCGTTGATATAAAAGTATTTCTACTTTTGTTGCTTAATTTTGTTAGCCTATACATGGAGTTTTTAAGTTTTAAGTTTATTTGTATAGCCCTTATTCACACTAAGTCTCAAAGCTGTACAGACAGACTACAGACTATTATGACACCCTCCCCTGATTTTAAACCTACATGAGGGCAAGGAAAAACTCAAATACCTCAGCATGAGGAGAATGAACAGAAAGTCTCATCTCATCTCATTAGCCGTACCGCTTATCCTCAGTAGGGTCGCGGGGGGCTGGAGCCCATCCCAGCAATCATCGGGCAGTGGGCAGGGGACACCCTGAACTGGTTGCCAGCCAATCGCAGGGCACACAGGGACAGACAACTCATTCGCTCATTCACACCTAGGGACAATTTGGACCGGCCAATTCACCTGAAATGTATGTCTTTGGAATGTGGGAGGAAACCGGAGTGCCCGGACGAAACCCACGCAAGCACGGGGAGAACATACAAACTCCGCACAGAAAGTCTGGAGCTGGATTTGAACCCACGACAGGTTCCCATGACATGAACTGTGCCGCACAAGCTCTAACCACTGTGCCGCCGTGCTGCCCTTGAACAGAAAGTAATTTAATTATTTAATTTTGTTAAGGTAAGGGATTTAAATGCGTAGTATTCATATGTTGTGTTTGTTTTTTAGTTTGAGAAGAAACGAGATGAAAGCTTTAAACCGTTTCCCCCATTAATAAATCTCCTGTAGCAAACAAATTGCCTTAAGGCATTTTTAAATTCATGTACCGTATTTTCCGCACTATAAGGCTCACCGGGTTATAGGGCGCACCCCGAAAAAATAGTTTTTGGTCCTATTTTTGACATACATACGACGCACCGGATAACAAGGCGCTACAATGGGAACGTCGACAAAACAGTCAGATAGTTCAGTTAAACTTATTACCCCCTTAACATTCCCAAAGCTTGCAAAGACGCAAATACGTGTCAAGAACACGTGCGGATGCGGTGTCCGTACAATGTCACTCAAATGCATCGTTCCATCATTTGGAAGGTTAAAGTCTTGGGATTCAAGAAATGCCAACCATTTCTTAGTTTCTATTTTCTTTTTCGCTCGCAACTTTACTGTATATATGACAATAAACACATGGAATTGAGTTTAATTTAAAAATAGACACTCCATTCCATCCATTATCTGCACCGCTTATCACAGAAACATCGAGTTCAGTCTGAAACAAGATACAGGGATAATATATATAGCCAGAGTAGCTCACCGAAGTCGTTGTATTCATAATAATGTGCAGCCGTGGTCCTCTTATATCCGTGAGTTTAGTAAATCCGGGAGAATAAAATATTTACAAATACAAAATAATAAAAAAATGCTTTCTGTATGCCGTCAAACCACGTGCTATACGCATTCATCTTTTTCGGCCAATTGCAGGCTTTGTTTTGCCGTTTAAGCCAATGCCAGCCCGTAAATGATAAAAAGGATCCGCCTCTTGACCTCCGAATAACTTTAGCCAATAGTGATCGATTCAACTGATGATTGACACGTCTTTTTTGGCCAATTGCAGGCTTTGTTTTGCCGTTCAAGCCAATGCCAGCCTGTAAGTGATAAAATGGATCCTCCCCTTGACCTCGAATAACTTTAGCCAATAGTGATCCATTCAAATGATGATTGACACATTGGTTAGCCAATGAAACTCCGGTAAATAAATCCCAGCATACACCGCGGACTACTTGGCGTTCGGGGGGAAATCTAGTCGGCGGCTGCAAGGTATTAATATTGATCCATAGATAAGGCGCACTGTATTATAAGGCGCATGGTCAGCTTTTGAAAAAAATAAAGGCTTTTAAGTGCGCCTTATAGTGCGGAAAATACGGTAACACTCTGATACTGATTTTAACTCACTTGTTCAGCCCTAGCTCAAAACTCCTGCTTGTGGGGAAATGAGACAACCCTATACTCATCTCTCCAATTTTTTTTTCCAGCAAGAAATTATCTTAAAGCACCATTTTAACAAAAGTAATTACTAACAACAAAGATGAGCCAATTTGTTAGGTGTAAACCTCTTCCCTGTTTTCACCGGATATTACATAATCATGCACTAAGTAGCACGTGTTGACTTGATTTAGGCTGCACCTGAAGTGTAAAATGCTTCTCTCCATCTCATTAAGCTTTCCCCTTTTATTACAATGGAGCCGGTGGGGTTCACACTCACAGCGTGTTAGCATTTGGTCCCCTTTTTGTAGCAGCTGGAAGTCATTTTGCACCCCGCTAAGCGCCATATTGCTTTTCAAGCATGCGGTTGCTCATTAACACGTTCAATTTGCCCATCCGTTCCTGATGCTTGAATGCCCCGAATGGAGTTTTCTCACCTTTACCGTAAGCATCTTTTTGACATTTGACTTTGTCTCTGTATGTTGCGGCGCCGCATCCTGGCCCAAGCTGGTACCACGGCTGCGTGAGCCGGCAGCAGGCTGAGGCTCAGCTGCAGCGCTGCAGGGAAGCAAGCTTCCTGGTGAGAGACAGCGAATCAGGGACAAGCAAGTACTCCATCGCGCTCAAGTGAGTGACTGTCGTTTGTTCATATTTCTTGCTATACCATACAATGCTGACCCTATAGCAGCCATGTCCAAAGTCCGGCCCGGGGGCCAGTTATGGCCCGTGACCGCATTTTTTTGGCCCGCAGCTTCTGTCATAAAATTATTATTATGTGGCCCGCCTGTAATGGCGACAGCAGTAGATAACGAATTGTGTGTATATATATATATATATATATATATATATATATACACAGTGGAGCCTCGGTTCTCGACCATAATCCGTTCCAGAACCCTGTTCGAGAACCGATTTGTTCGATCACCGAAATCGATTTTCCCATTAAAAATAATGTAAATCGTTTTAATCCGTTCCAACACCCTGAATGTTTACCATGAATGTTTAACGTAAACATGAAGCTAACCTAGGCTAATCGTACGTTCGCGTTAGCGTAATCTTCCGTACGAAAGATTACGCTAACATGAACGTGTAAAAATAAAAAGATCAGGTCGTTTACAAGTCATTTAGCACCACAAGTGGCTAGCGCTTCATTGGAAAGGGGGCTCCGTTCCAACAACCTGAATTTTGGGCTCAGTTCCAACACCCTGAATGTTTACTTTGAATCATAAAGCTAACCCAGGCTAATCGTACGTTCGCGTTATCGTAATCTTACGTACGGAAGATTACGCTAACCGTCTGTCTTGTCCTGTCTGATATCTGACTCCAGTTTCCAGTATCTGGTATTGATTCCGTCTGTCTCGTCCTTTCTGATATCTTGCTACAGTCTCCGTTATCCTGTATCGATTCCGCCTGTCTCATCCTTTCCGATATATTGTGCAAGTGTCCGGTATCGATCCCGTCTGTCTCGTCCTGTCTGATATCTGACCCCAGTCTCCAGTATCCTGTATCGATCCCGTCTGTCTTGTCCTGTCTGATATCTGAAACCAGTCTCCAGTATCTGGTATCCATTCTGTATGTCCCGTCCTGTCTGGTATCCCGTTTGTCCGATATCTGCTCGTGTATCTGGTATCGATCCTGTATGTCCCGCTTTTCCAGTTTCGATCCTGTTTGTCCGGTATCTGCTTGTGTATCCGGTATTGATCCTTCTGTCCCGTCCAGCCCGGTATCGACCCCGTCTGTCCGGTATCTACTCGTGTATTTGGTATCGTTCTCGTCGGCCTCTGGCTTCCTGTTTTGCCACACCGGACTTCTGTCTTATTTCTTCCGCCCAGTGATCGCCGAATCACGGGCGTTTGTGTTCAAGCGCATGACTGCCCCCGTAAAATAAGGCTTGTGTGAAATCGTTACGCATCTGGGTCCTCTTCCTGTTCTGGTTCTGACAACATCAGGCTCTCTCCAAAATGTATTTATGAAGGCTTTGGGTAATCAGGGACAGGTGTGTGGTAATTGGACCCACCTGTCCCAATTCCAACCCAATTAGGCACCCTCTGGTGGAAAGGGGCCCACCGGATCCCAACAGCATTAGTAGAAGACATTGTCAATATCTCATCCACGTCCATGAAATTTGGGTCACGGCCTCCAAAAGAAATCCGGAAAATGAGCTCCAAATGGAAGACTCGACTCAGGAAGTGTCATTTGTCATCCTTTGTTTAATATCGATCAATTTGATGGATTGGACTGAGCTATAAATTGAGGTAGCCTACTTTGGTTCCCAAGGACTTATTTTTTAGGACACTATAGATCAGGGGTAGGCAACCTATGGCTCGGGAGCCATATATGGCTCTTTTCATGAGTACGTATGGCTCCGAAATAAAATGTAACTATTTGCACATCTGTCTGTGGCGTTCCAAAGTCAAGTGATTTCCTCTCGATTTTGGTACATATAAAGCCGAAGGAACCTAATGCAGAAGTTTGATGAGAAACCATTTAAACTGATAAATAAAACGCTGGCAAACGACTTTGATTGGGTGAGCAGTACAGGTGGGCGGATCCCTGCACACAGCACAAGGCACTTCTTTCTCTCTCTCTCGCTCAGTGCAGTCTACACCGAAAGTGAATATGACGTTATGCTTATCGTTTGCAGTAATTTGTGACATTTTTACAAAAGAACTTTGCATGCACATTGTTTTGAAACCGTAATTAAGGACAAATTTCATGGAAAAAAATGGCCTCAACACTCTTAACTGAAGGTGGAAGACATATTGTAAATGGCATATTTACATTGATTTGGGACACAGGATTTGGCATTATTATCATTTCATACATTTGATTAAATCATCAAATGACACACAGTGAAATAAAATGTGCTCAAGAATTAGCTTTTGTCTAGAGAGCGTGTTTGGCAGTTTTTTTCAATTTTGTCTGAAAATATTTGATGTGGCTCTCTCAATTTCTTTTTAAAACATGTTTTGCTTTTATAGCTCTTTGGGTCAAAAAGGTTCCTGACATTCAAACAACGATAATAACAAGTTATATAGGCAATAATACTATATTAGAGATCGCAGGTTCGATTCCCGGCTCCTCTGTGTTACATGTCGAAGTGTCCTTGGGTAAGACACTGAACCCCTAATACCCCCAATAAGCAGGTTAGCGCCTTACATGGCTGCACGGCCGCTATTGGGAAATGTGAAGCACACTGTAAAGGCCTTTGGGAAGTCTTGACTTGAAAAGCGCTATATAAATGCAGATCATTTCATTAAATACAAGCTTGTTTACCTCGTTTGCGGGCAAAATATGTAGTTACCGACTCGTTCTCACAATAAATTTATCCATAAGCACAGAACTGACCTATCCTGAAACTCGAAACAATGATGTGTGTGTGTGCATGAGAGCTGGTGCACATTTGTTATCCGTTGCTCATTCATTTGAGTGTCCGCACCATTAACCCCCTTTACACATCTACTGAACCTTCGCTACGGCACGCCATCAGTTAGTCAGGGATAGATAACAGCGAGTGATTTAAATTCCCTTACCCCGCAACGCGTTATGTTGCACCGCTGCGTCCGTGCCGTTTATCTATAAGAGGCCATTTGAGAAGTACATCTTTCTCTCACATATGACATCATACTCGCACACATGCACAACTATACTCGCGCACACAGTCATACCCATGCCCAAATACTACAGACGCTGCCCTACTTACAAACGAGGTTCCGGACGATCGTTCGTAAGTGGAATTTGTTCGTAAGTTGCTTCAGTGCTATGTTTTGCATGTTTAAGGTTTACATAAATATTTTTAAGGCTTGTCTAAGTAAACTGTATTGTTTTGTACTAAAAAATAGCATGCTCTATAATGATAAATAAAGTTGAGTTCAACTTACTTCTGGAAGATGGGCTTCAAGAGTTAGGCGACTTCCTCGTCTGTAGTAAAACGTGGCGGAAAAAAGCGTTCCGACCATTTTTTTAACCGTATCAAGCTTTCTTTTTCCACTTTCATTTTAAATAAAAATGGTTCCCCTCTTATTTACACTTTAAATCAACCATATCGAATATTAAACGATAAAAATGCAAAAGTTCTTTGAGCGCTAGAGATACAGTATAGAATGTTTACACACGAACTAGGAAAAGGAAGCGAATTTGTTCTTCTGGCCGGATGCTGGGTGAGCTCTCACAGGGCCGCACTCAGGTAGTGGCGGAAAAAAGCACTACAGTAATGCCCTGTACTCGGAAAATTGTGCACACAATAAAAAAATCTAACTTACAGCAATATCCGGATATTTTTCGACATCCTGAAAAAAATGTTCGTATCTAACGTTTTACGTAAGTCAAATGGTCGATAGTAGGGGAGCGTCTTTACTATACTCTCTCATACACAAGACTATACTGTCTCACACATACTACGATACTCTCATGCATGCAATTTTATGCTTTCACACAAATACTACTTTACACTATACTATACTACTATACTCTCACACACATAGTGCTGTGTCACCATCACCCCCCCATTAACAGATTAACAGGATGGCCTCGGGGTGCTGTGTTGTAGTTTAGCAACAGCGGAGTGGATGACGTCACACACTAGGCCAAAAGTTCGACGTCCCTGCAGCAGATGGAAATCTTTGTGCCCAGGGTTACACCACCTCGTGTTCACATAAATAGCGAGTCCACTTCCTCTCTGGTTCCCGCAGGCGTTTTTGTCTCTGTCTGCCCTAACAGCGCTGAAGCCGGGTAGCCGGGTAGCTCCTCGTTAGCGTCCGGGATGCTAGACGTGAGCCACGTTTCCGTAAAACACAGCAAACTGCACTCCCTGTACGCTCTGATGTTTTTCACCAGCACAGTCAGTTTACCGATCTTATTTGGTAGAGAGTTCACATATACCATGATTACAGACGGTACCAAAGGCTTATAACGCCGCTAGCTGCTTAGCCTTCACCTTAGCGCCGGCTCTGCAGCCACGATAGAGCCCCCTCATCACGCCGACACGAGAATTCTTCAGGCCAAGGAGTTGATTCCTAGAAAAAACGTGTTTTTGTGCGTTAAAACCCATAACGATAGGATAGAAAGTAATCCAAAGTGTAGTTGTCAAACGGGACGAAAAACACCGAAGATAGAAGCAGACAATAAAACAATAAATCACAAATAGGGCGAAATAACACGGAGCTGCTGGAAAGGCTGCCGCTCGCGGCGGCACCTATGGTATGATATATAGATGTGTATGTGTGAGAGTGTGACATTATACACCAGAGCAATTATGATTTACCATAATTTCCGCACTATAAGGCGCACCAGGTTATAGGGCGCACCTCCAAAAAATAGTTTTTGATCCTATATTTTCCATACATAAGGCGCACCGGATTATAAGACGCTACAATGGGAACATCGACAAAACAGTCAGTTAGTTCAGTCAAACTTATTACCCCCCGAAAGCTTGCAAAGAAGCAAATACGTGTCTCACACATGTACGGAAAGTAGTGTCTGTACGGTGTCACTCAAATGCATCGTTCCAAATATCATTCGGAAGGTTAAAGTCTTGGGATTCAAGAAATGCCAAACATTTCTTAGTTTTCATTTTATTATTTGCTGGCAACTGTGTGGACAGCAAAGTAAGAACTTTATTGTGCAGGGAAACGGGGTTCTTTACTGTGCATATGACAATAAACACTTTGAATTGAATTTAGTTTAAAAATAGACTCATCACAGAAACATCAAGATCGTTCTAAAACAAGATACCGGGAAAATATAAAGCCGCATAGCTCACCTAAGTTCTCTTGCAGCCATCACGTTCAATAATGATACGTAACCATGGTCTTCTTACAACCGTGAGTGTAGTAAATCCAGCAGAGTAAAATATTTTCAAATACAGAATAGTAAAAAATGTTTTCTCTATGCCGTAGTGCAACCCAACGTGTGATTCACATTCATCTTTTTCGGCCAATTGCACGCTTTGTTTCGCCCCTTTCGCCTATGCGAGCCTGTAAATGATAAAAAGGATCCGCCCCCTCCGAATAACTTTAGCCAATAGTGACTGATTCAAATGATGATTAACACGTTCGTTAGGAAATGAAACGCGGACAACTTCGTCCACGGGGGAAAATCTAGTCGGCGGTTGCTTTCCGTAGTTGCGAGACCTTGCGACTCAATATTGATCCATAAATAAGACGCACTGTATTATAAGGCGCATGGTCAGCTTTTGAAAAAAAAAAAAAAGGCTTTTAGGTGCGCCTTATAGTGCGGAAAATTCGGTACTTCTCGAACAGTCTCACATATATTCCTCTGCGAACTGACGTTGTGACGTCTTGTTGTTTTCAGGACCAGTCAAAGCTGCGTGCACATCATCGTGGCCCAGACCAAGAGCAGCAAGGGCCTGGGCTACACTCTGGATCAGAGTAGCTGCGTCTTTGCTAGCATCCCCGAGCTAGTGCATCACTACTGCGCGCACAGACTTCCCTTCACCGGGGCCGAGCATATGACCCTGCAGCACGCCGTGCAAAAATCGTATTTGTAATGTTCGGTTTATTTGGGTTGACAGAATTTGTTTTATAAAAAAAGAGCCAGCCAATTAGTTGGGCGAGGTTTTGGTTTCTTGTTACGCGCGAGTCTAAAGTAAAGCACAGTCCAAACATGAGAGAAAGCTATTGTGTTATGGAATGCAGCTGACTGTCAAAAGAAGAAGCGGCTCCCCTCATTCCCTAAAAGGGACGTTGTGTATTTTTTAGTGCCTCCTTGTGGTGAAAAAGCAAACCGACATAGCAGTGAAAACTGAGAACTCTTGTATGCTCCCCTCGAAATATGGTGACAAACACATAATACAGAACATGACATTCCTTTCCAGGTGTGTATGTCCAATCTTGTCTGACTATTTTCATTTTTGTTATGCACTATTGACTTTATAGATGCGTAATTTAATCATGTCTGCAAATTCTTCTTTAAAGGGACAATGTGTATTATTTAGACCCTATTACACTCATTTTATTACAGTTGCCATGGCGCCCAATTGGACCCGCCCGTGGAGTGGCGCCAGCTGCAGCCCGTTGACGGATTGGCTCCCTGTCAGTATTTGAACTCTGTCCTGTCAGTCCCCTTTTGTCGGTCTGTCTGCGAGTCTCTGTTTTTGCACGGCAAGCCCTTTTTTGCCTGTCCCGTTTTTGACTCCTGTTTGTCTCCCGCTACGATCTGTTTTGATCTAGACCACGTTTGTTCTCCTGTCCCAAATAACGATCCGTTTTTGATCTCGACCACTTCTACTCTCCTCTCCTGCCTTTGACTCGTTGCTGATCGCGACCACGTTGTTTGCTTTCCTGACCCGGCTATTGACCTGTTTTATCTGATCCCGACACCGCCATCGCTCACCACGGAAGTGCCACTTCCGCGTTCGGAGCGACCTGCTCCCAGTGACCAGCGATCATTGGATCGTGAGCGCAATCCTTTCTCTTCCTTCAATAAAACTTGTGGTAACGTTTACGCGAGTGGGTCCTTTTTCCGTTTTGGTCCTGACACATTGAAAAAAACTGCATTTATTTGAATTATAACATACTTGCCAACTTCAGCTAAATGCCCCCCTTATTGAGGATCGTAATTCCCTTATGAACGCTAATAAACATTACAAACACAACGCAGCACCTATCTACTCACAGCAAGACAAACTATGTAGAATATTGGGACAACGTAAGCAATCTAGAATCCAGATTTGACCTGAAATGGGCAAAAAGTCAGGTCATGTATATTTGTATAGCCCTTAATCACGTCGAGTCTCAAAGGGCTGCACAGACTGCAGATGACTACTACGCCCAAAAAGAAAAAAAATACTATAGAAATAGTGCCAAAATACTACTACAGTAATACTTAAATTGTCACGTTTGCCATAGCGCCCAATTGGCCCCGCCCGTGTGGCGCCAGCTGCGGCTCATCAACAGATTGGCTTTCCGTCTTTTTAAGCTCAGTACGCGCTCTCTTACTTTGTCAATCCGTCAAACGAACATCTGCCCCGCAAGACGTGGGTTTTGAATCGGTCCTGTTCCTGTTGGTATTTCCTGTCCAGTATTGTTCCCGTTTATTTTGTCCCATTTAATTTCGGTTTCCAGTTTTGTTTCGGTCTGTTTTTGTCCTGTTTATTATTTACTCGAGTTTTCATTCCCGTCTAGTTTGTCCTGTTTATTTTCGATATCCTGATTCACTATCTATCCTGTCTGTCCCGTCCTGTCCGGTATCGACCCCATCCGTCCGATATCAACTCGGGCAATTGGAATTGATCTTGTCGGGCCCTGCCTTCCTGTCTTTCCATGCCAGACCGCTGTCTAACGTGCATGACTCCCCATTTCCCGTAAAATAAAAGGCTTGTGTGAGAACGTCACGCGTTTGGGTCCTGATCCTATTCTGGTTCCGGACAATAATACAAACATACTACTAAAGAAATATTACAAAATAATTAAACGAATTCTACAAAAATACAATGATGAAAATACTAAAAAGAAAAATACTACAGAAATACTACAAAAATCCCCCTACAGTAATACTGCAATACTAAAATACCACTACAGAAATACAACAAAAACACTAATATGGAAATACTACAAAATACACTACAGAAATACTGCGAAAATACTAATATGGAAACGCAAAAAAATAGTTCTAAAAGAAACCGTACGATAATTGTTGTACTGTGTACATAATTTAAATGATCCAAAAAATACGGGGAAAACACATTAGCTAACCGGTATGTAATAAACAAAAATACAGGAACTATCATCTTAATGTACATTTTTAAGTCCAAAAATCTGTATTTATTTTACCTACCATGAGCCTTACCGAGAAGGAGCTGATATGATTGTCCCCCATCTTGCTGCTACGGGTACCCCCGAAAAATTTGTGGAAGACAAGGCGAAAAAAAATGAGAAGAAAAATGGCGCAGATTGATCACCAAATTCCCGTTGTTTGTATTTTTCCGTCTGCTTTTTGTTTGCATTACACAATACAGCAACATCTAGTGGTCAAATATTACACAGTGTCCCTTTAAGCAGCAGGATTTCCTTCTGTGGATGATAAAGTTGGCAGCTCTTGTGACTGAAGCCCAATTTGCACCTAGAATTCTACTGTATGTCCATGTGAGCACCACTTCTTGTTGTTTCTGTTATTATTTCGATTCATTTCTTTTCTCATCGTTCTCATAAGCACAAGATCAAAATTTTCAGGCAGAACTCCAATTCTTTAGAAGGTTGAGCCTTCTAATACGATTTCTTTTTTGTGATTAACCTGTTGTCGTACATGTTTACCTTTCCCATCTTGTTTTATCACAATTTTGGGGGCAACCCAAACAGTTGTGTTAACTTTTACAAATTATCTATCTGAAATAAAGATGAACAGATTGAAAAGTCATGTTTATTTTGTATAACACGAATCACAAGGAATCTCAAAGGGCTGCACAGATTATTGCAAACCACAAACTATTATGACACCATCCCCTGATCTAAAACCTACATGAGGGAAAGGAAAAACTCAAAAACCTCAACATAAGGGAAAATGAAGAAACCTTGAGAAGGGACTGCAAATGAGGTCATCCCCCATCCAGGATGACCAGGCTGCAACAGATGTTGCAATAAATGTTCTACATTCGCATTTAAATAGCACTTTTCAAGTCACTGAAGACCTCCCAAAGCACTTTACAATTTGCTTCACACTTACCCATTCACACACACTTATATAGCAAAGCCTTTAGCCATGCAAGGCAACTACCTTCTTATCAGGGGTATTAGGGATTCAGTGTCCTGCCCAACAGTATTAGGATCAGGACCCAAACGCGTGACGAACCTGCGACATCTTGATCCCAAGACGATTACTTTAACTCCTGAGCTACTGCCGACAAATAATACACAAGATATTGTCAACACGAAACAGGTCATTCATAGGTCAGTCCCCCTTGTTATTCTCTCTCTCTCTCTCTCTCTCTCTCTCTCTCTCTCTCTCTCTCTCTCTCTCTCTCTCTCTCTCTCTCTCTCTCTCTCTCTCTCTCTCTCTCTCTCTCTCTCTCTCTCTCTCTCTCTCTCTCTCTCTGTCTCTTTCTCTTTTTTTTTCTTACTCTCTCACTCTCTCTTTTTCTTTCTCTCTCTCTCCTCTCCCCCTCTCTCTTATTTTCTCTTAAACCTAATAGCCCGGCTAAAATGAGTTTGACAACCTTTAAGTTAAAAACGTCTGTCAATTTATTTATTGTTTGTAATCTACCGTTTTTTTCTTTTCTTTTAAATTTAAACAGCAGCAGAAAAGTCTTGAGTCTACACTAGTATTTTTGTCTATGGCCGCTTTATCTTGAGGCAAGAGTAAGTTTTTGTACGAGAATAAACCGCTCCAACGATCGATTTAAGAGTTCCGTTTTAAACAAGTGAATGTCTTTTTTTAAATATGTATATATACAGTATATATATATATATATATATATATATATATATATATATATATATATATATATATATATATATATATATATATATATATGATAGCAGTGTCTGAAACAATGTCTGCCCATCTTTTACGTCGGGCGCACAACTTACAAAACGTCTCTGCCCGGGTGGCCGACAACTTTTTCAAGAAAAAAAAAAATCTTCCATTTTTATTTATTTATTTATTTATTATTTTAATTTTTTTAGACAGGATGGAACGGTAGCTTGTTACAAAGGTTTGCTTTATTCCAATTTCAAAATGTTCGTTCGGTCTGGAAATTTCGGTTCGTTTGGCAATTTGCATACTCGACAGCCAATCAGAAGCCTGCATCGAATAACTTTGTGCTTCCAGACTTTTCCGAGTGCTATAAGGTCGTGCATTTGCATATCATTCTACAAAGTAGAATCACAGAGAACACAAGAAAAATGGATAAGTGGTTGGGAATCAAGGCAAAACCTCAGCCCCAGAAAAAAGATTCAAAAGAAGCAAACAAAATTGATGGCGCTGCAAAACGTAAATGTACATTAAAAGCATCTTGGAAAGAGAAGTACACGTGGCTTGTAGCAGATGACGCAACGCAAACATTGCATGAATGAAGATGAGTAAGAGCAGGTACATATTGATGGCTGATGGGAAAACAGTGATGTCATATACATGCAATGAATGTTATAAGTAGATTTATGATAAACTTAATTTTAAAGTGTTGTTCTGTTATGTACTCTGATTATCAATCCTTAATACTTTGCAACAATGTTTTATTTTTGCGATTACTCGTCTTATCGTGTTTCAAGTTGTGAAAAATGGGGCAGGCAACTTTTTTGAGTTGTCTGCCCTGGTGTCCGGTAACTTTTTGGTCATGGGTTTCAGACACTGATATTAGAGACGGATTGTGTTTTGCAGTAAAATCTTCCATTTGTTCATGTTAAAAGGTTGGTATGTATGTATTTCCCACATTACAATTGGCTATTTTGCAACTTGAAGCTTTAACACGGAGGTGCTGACACGATCAAGTGCAATTCCAGAGAATTAGGCTAGCTTTGTACGATCGATACAAGTGATTGGAGTAAGCCCATCCGTCTATCCGCGGATGACAGTCAGCCCATTGATCCGTCCTGAAAATGAGGCTCATTTGCCAGCTGATCTGTTTGACACAAGGGAAAGCTTCGGTCGTGATTAGATGCAGGCTGGCGTGAAGGATGGAGACAAGGAGACGCAGCTGAGAATGTTGAGTCAGCCGTTTTGCCCAAAAAAACGCTGAGTCCGGACTATGATATGAATACCAGGCTTTTCGGTGATGACAAATTTCCACCTACGGCTTTTCATTAGTTTCCATTTTTAAAGCGCTCAGAGGGCCGTATTAAATGAGTATTGTTATGTAGTATGAGCATTTATGGATTAAATGTTTTGGTGGGTTGTGAGGGGGTGTTTTTCATCACGGTTCATGCTCTCATAGGCTACCACCGTCGTAAACGATGCATGCATAAAGTGACTGAGCCCTCCAACATTAAGACTGCTATATATTCCTGTTGTAAACGCGTATCGATTCAATAAAGTTGCATTTGTCACCTCTGCTTCAATAATTACGTTAAGCTAAGGATAGACTGAAAAAAAAAACATAAAAATAACAGAATACTGGCCTTGGTCTTGAGAAGACCTCCTTCTTCCAGGCCTTGGGCATTACCACCAAGATGTCCAGGGGGAACCTGTCAAGGAACGGACTGAGAGGCAGGAAGGGTGAACTCATTTTTGCGTAGACGATCAGTCACTTCTATTTAGAAAATAAAAGTTGTCCAACACGCAGGGACCAAAGACAAAACAAAAACTGGCTTACAGGCAATCACTCAGAACAAACGGGCACGAACAGGTCTTCAAGAAAGAAAGGCCGTAACTCAGAACAAACGGGCATGAACAGGTTTTTCCTTGAGTCAAACAAAACAATGGAATGGCAACGGGCAGTCCCAAAACGAGCCCTTAAGAATCCCACACGCAATTAGGTCAATCTGTGTCAGCCGGTGTCAAGGGGCGGGACCAGCTGGGTGTCATGGCGGCCATGCAGGACATGACAGAACCATTGAAATTTTTACTGATGTCGGCCTGATCAAAACTGGTGACAAGGTCGGTGCCTGCGAGGCCACGCTGCTCTACATGCTGAACATCTCCCCCTTCTCCTATGGACTTGGCATCCAACAAGTGTATGACAACGGCAGCGTCTACAGTCCTGACGTGCTCGACATTCACTGCCGCTTCCCTGCATGCCAGGTTCCTGGAGGGTGTGAGGGTGCTTCTCTGCTGGCTTTGATCTCTGACTTTGTAACCCATCTGAAGAAGGATCTACATGAAGCTGCTCAGATTGTACAAAGGAATACTCTCAGAGAACAGACTCGCCATGCCAAGCTGTACAACCGTAGGGCCAAAGGATCACCCCTCGTCGTGGGAGACCGGGTGTTGATCGCCAACAGAGGTGTCCCAGGGAAACGCAAGCTTGCAGATTAGTGGGAGTCGACCCCGTATGAAGTCACAATCAGTCAAGCCTGATCTCAATGTCTACAGACTCTGTAAGGGGAATTAACATTTTAGCACAACAGAAACAAAACGAAAATAAATCCAAACAGCTTGACAACATCAATCACACAACTGTGCATGTTGAGAGATTTGTCAGCTGTAGTTTTAATGTTTAAAAAAAACTTTTTTTGTAGAGCACTAAAAGATGTGTCTTACGGTCTTCCTGTCACATGTCAAAAGCCAAAACAAACCCTACCCCATACCAGCAGGTGGCACTGTTGGACTCATCATTGCAGGACACTTACCAAAAACTATACGATCTCTTGTTAAAAGTATCTTGTTAAAATGGATGTAAAAATGTATTGTGATATTCTAAAGTGTATTTTATGTAAATTGAAAAGAAAGCTCTTTGATATACTTTGGGCAGACTACAGAGCCAGCTGCCAACGAGACCTGGTTATGTATAAGTTTTCTTGTTTTCTGTTTCTGTTTCTGTTATTAGACTTTTTGGTCAAGTCTTTGATTTCAGGTATCTGTCACAATTTATAATATACAAGAGGACATCTTTCACACAACTGAAATGATACAATCGCTCTCCCCCGAGAACGAGACGCTGTCTCGAGAGGTGAACCCCTTTCTCTCCAAAGCGTGGTCGGGTCGTAAACGAGTTGTAAGCCAGGACGGGAGAGTAGACGTAGTCAAGATCAAAAATGGGTCGTAAGCCAGGACGGGTGAGCAGACGTGGTCGGGATCAAAACCGGTCGTATCCGGAGACAAACGGGAGCAAAAACGGGACAGGCAGGAGTCAGGATCGAAAAATGCTTGCCTTGTATAAACAGAGGATCGCAGATGGACTGACAACAGGGTACTGACGGGACTGGGTTCAAATAGTGACAGGGAGCCAATCAGAACTCGCAGCGGTTGGCGCAAATGAGTGGGCACAGGTGCTTCACGTCAGAAATCCCCTACTTACAACCATTCGACTTACGCAAAACGGTAGATACGAAAAAAAATTTTCGGGATGTCGAAAAATATCCAGACTTTGCTGTCAGTTAGATTTGGTATTTTCCGAGTACAGGACATTACTGTAGTGCTTCTTTCCTCCGCTACCGATGTGTGGCGCTGTGAGAGGTCACCCAGTATTTATCCCGAAGAAGAAATCCGGCTTCCTCTTCCTAGTTTGTATGTAAACATAATACTGTATACTGTATCTCCAGCGCGCTAATAACTTTGACATTTTTATTGTTTAATATCTCGTGCATCCATTCAATATGGTTGGTGTGAAGTGTAAAGAAGAGGCGAGCCGTTTCTTTTGAAATAAAAGTGGAATAAGAAAGCTTGATGCGGTTGAGAAAATGGTAGGATCGCTTTTTTTTCAGCAACGGAGGAGGAAGTCGCCTGACTTTCCCAAAAGTAAGTTAAACTTAACTTTATTTATTTCTCAGTCAAGTCAAGTCATGTTTATTTGTATATTTGCTAGTCTCCCGATTTGACCACGGGAGAGTAGACGTTTAATATCTCGTGCATCCATTCAATATGGTTGGTGTGAAGTGTAAAGAACACGGGTTCCCCTGACGTTGCGTCCTAAATGCGGTATTTTGAAGTCAATGTCGGACGAAGTTGAATAAAGTTAGTAGAGTTTGTCGAGAACCGGCTTCTTCGGCTCGGCTCACTAAAAGGAACCGGATCTTTCGGGTCCTAAACGGCTCTTCAGGTTGTTTTTGCTTCTTTCATCCCTTTATGACCAAATAGTATGTAAATTATGCACAAAATGACTAAAAGGAAGGGGGGAATAGAACGAAAAAGAAAAAAATACCAAAATGAAAAAGTAGTGAAAAGCAAGAAACAAAAGGAAGAGAAAAAAAGAAGGAACAATTTAGAAAAAAAGCCAGAAATAAAGAAAAGAAAGAAATGTAGGAAAAAAGTAAATAGAGAACAAAAAGAAAAAAAGTAACAGCTCGTAAAAAATAAAAAAAAGCTCGGAAAAAAAAAGAAAAGTTTGTGTTGCGTTCAAATAATTTCCAATTATACCAAGTCAATCTTGTTGCCAACATTGTACTTCCACTCAAAAATTTGATTAAATACAGTTGTGTATTGTGCAACCGACTAATTTTTTTGCATTGCCGGAAAATATAACTTGATGTCAAGTTTTGGACATGTTTGATAATGACTTAGTTGCCACACTTGGGATTGCTGTTGCTCACTGTTGTTTCAAGCGTTGCTCACCGACTTTGTGTGAACGCTCAGACCCGTGGATAATTAGAGGGAACATTGACCCTGTTCTTATTTTACTCACATGGACATGGTGACGTGCTTTTTAAATAATCCGCTTTGTTTACAAGAAACCGGAAGTGAAGAACATCTTTTCTGTGGTGCTGTGGACAATGGCGCCGCCCTACAGTTTGGGGCGTGAAATCGTGGAATAATAATAATAATAATAATTTCCTTGTATTGTCATTCTGTGTAACACTGTACACAGAACGAAATGTCGATTGCACCTGACCCGTTGTAGCGAGCCGATGCAGCCGCAGCCAACAGAGGGCGCCGCCGACCACTTTTTAAGTCTTAGGAATGACTCGGCCGGGGCGCGAACCACCGACCTCCCAGTCTCAAAGCGGGCGCCTTACCATCTAGGCTACTGAGCTGGTAAGATGCTGTGTTAGGATTTAACGAAACACAGTTGTCCATTTGCCAATGGACAACTCAGAAGTGCGTGTGAGAGATAATCACCACGAACATGCTCTCATATATTACAATCATGGCGTTTCAAGCCATCTCTGTGTTCATGTCAGCACACATTTAAACACAGGTTTGCATGACTGTCTCAGCAATGTGTGCAGAAAAGAGGGAGAGGGATTACCAGGTTGCCATGGCGATTAGTGAGAGTGAGGTAGGGCCATCTCTTCGGAGAGGGAGGGCAGAGACAAACAGCGATATATAAAAGCAGCTATGAATAACCTGGACTGGAACGGCGACGCGCATGGCAACGGCACAGTGACGTGCGATGTCGGTGCGAGGACCAGTCGGTTTTCTCACTCGACCATCGGGAATCCCGCGCCTCTAATCTGAGGTCGACTACGGTAATCCCTTGTCGTATTGTGGTTTACTTACCGCGGTGTCAGGACCAGAAAAAGGACCCAATTGCGTTACATTTCTCACAAGTTTTATTGGAGGAAAGAGAAAGGGCTGCGTCCACGATCCGGTGTTCGCCGGGCGCGGGAAGCAAGTCGCTCTCGTACTCGGATTGTGCTCTGAACGCGGAAGTGGATCTTCCATAGAGCGATGGCGGTGTCAGGGACGGAAAAAACGGGTCGGTAGCCGGGACAGTGATAAAGTTAAAACTTATATAAACTCTGTGTTGGCAGGATTAAACAAATAAAAACAAGCATTAAGGTAAATAAATTTATTAGCTCCGTCCGGTGACCCATCGGGGCCATCACCTCTCGCCCAGGGCTGCGGCCACACTGCGCGCCCCCGTGTGTCTAGTTAACTTTAGTCACACAGGAAACAGATAAATACACCGGAAATGCAACTTCAAAATAAAAGAGTACAAAACTGATAAACGTACAAGAGATGCAATTAGACTGATTATTGAACCATTACTTCATGTGTGTGTGTGTGTGTGTGTGTGTGAAAGATTGTTTTTATATTTAGAATATAAAAACAAGTTATATTCACACAGTGAATTCTGAGAAATGTAACAACCAAAACGACCAACCTATAAACAGGGAGAGCAAGGCGTGGTCGGGGTAATGAGCGAGTCGTAAGCCAGAACGGGAGAGTAGACGTAGTCGGGGGACAAAAAGAGGTCACAAACCGGGGCGGAAGAACAGATGTGGTCAGGAGCAAAACAGGTCGTAGCTGGAGACAGACGGGAGCAAAAACGGGACAGGTGGGAGTCAGGGTCGAAAAAGGCTTGCCTAGTATTCACTGAGATTCGCAGACGGACTGACAACAGGGGATTGACAGGACTGAGTCCAAATAGTGACAGGGAGCCTATCAGAACCCACGGCTGGTAGCGCCAAATGAGCGGGCACAGCTGAGTCACATCAGTAATCATGACACAGGGTTTTGCTACTACGGATTTTCATAGTGCATTTCGTTCTGCATTCTGATTGGTCGCCCCGCTCCTTTTCTGCTTGTGTCTGCCTGATGTTGAGGTCTGAGTTGAGGTCTGAGTTCAACATACGTAACACACTCTGTAATGACAAAAGCACCGGCAGAGAAAAACAGGCAGAGAAAGATGCTTTCTATCGTCAACAAACTTGGACATGTTGACCTGCTAAACTTGTTATAGAGCCACATGCGGCCCTTTGACACTCCCAAGTGGCTCCCTTGCACTTTTCCCAAAATGTTTGATAGTGGAAAAATACATGGTTTCTGTAAAAGGGCAAACGGGACATATTCTTAACGTTTTCCAAGAAATATACGTAGCTGCAGTTTGTGTTTCTTTTCTTATATGGCTGATACAAGGATTTTATTTTCTTGTGTCTCCAGATATCTTCTGTTATGTTTTTTTCGTTTTTGGTTCAATATGCCTCTTTCGACATGGACATGGTGGGTTGTTTTCCACAATGCCCACTTGATGGCCACAAAGTATCATGTGAAGTAAAGTGGACCATGTCACTATTTGCACTTTGGTTTGGTCTATCATTTTCTGGCTCTCAATTCCACCCTAAACCTGGTGGCACTTGTCTTGATTATCTTCCAATGAAACCTTTCCCTTGTCACTATTTAAACACTGTGTTTCCTTGGCTTGGTGCTATTTCACGACCTATATTATCACCTCCTTAGCCCTCATATCCCAGCCTTATCGTTCTCATTGGACCAGACCCTTGCCTGCCCTTCCAGGCCAAGCCCTTGGCCTGTTGCCTTTGCTGAGTGAGTTTACCAGACCAACAACTCCTTGCCAGTACCTCATATTCCTATTGATGCCTCACCACTTGACTTCCTGTATACCGAACCCTGTCTGAATAAAGACATCCATTCCTGCACTAATCTGTGTTTCTGAGCTGTGTTCTGCACCACATCGACTGCGTCTTGACACAGTTGTGCAACGAAGTGACAAGTTTATTATTTAAAATTTGTAAAAAAACATTCATAAAATACACTGCTTACATTGTTAAACAAATACTTTAGCCTATAAATTGGGTTTGTTCTTTGGCTTGACTGGTTAATAAAGTATAAGAAAAAAATAAAATAAAAACACGTTTCTACTTCACTGATTTTGACTATCACATGACCTTTTGGAACGTAACCCCCGCAAAAAACGAGGGATTACTGTACAAGTAAAGATATGTCGGATGCTCACCACGCTCGTCTGTCACGTTGGCACGCTATGACCTAGGTCCGCCGTCCTACCGCGGCAACCCCCTCTCCCGCTGGCGGGTTTCGGTGTTATGCAACGACAGACACTGCGGCGCATCACCTATTTTCCCATCTGTGTAACGGGTTGCGGTCAGCCCGCCTAATTAAAAGCCACAAAGTAGGTCACAGGAAACAAGAAGCCCCCCGCGGGAGTAGGCCGTAACATTTACGCCAGCCAGCCTCAATCCAGTCTGTGTGCATGTTGTGTTCATGTATTTGTTGCTAGTCATTTGCATGTCTTTTTGCATGAAGTTCAATGGACGACAGAGTGGAGATTTGGACCTATAACATTTCTTTGGCTGGCTATTAAGCAGAGGCTATAATATATCATCTCCTCTTTTGTCACCATCCATCCATTTTCTGTGCTGCTTATCCTCACTAGCATCGCGGGGGTGCTGGAGCCCATCCCAGCTATCTCCAGGCGGTTGGCAGAGGTCACTCATTCCCACCTAGGGACAATTTGGACCAGCCAATTAACCTGCCACGAATGTTTTTGGACTGTGGGAGGAAATCGGAATACCCGGAGGAATCCCACGCAGGCACTGGGAGAACATGCCAACTCTGCACAAGGAGGTTGCTGTAGATGGTATCGAACCCTGGAACTCTGTACCCTGAGGCTGCATGCTATTTTTCTCCTGTGATTGCTTGGAAAAAATATCAGGGTTTCTGTGCTTTTGACTTTGACTTTGTTGAGTATAAAAAAAGGTTAAACATTTTTTATTTGACCTTTTTCTTTGTAGATTTATAAAAGTTTTAATTCATGTTTCCTGTGTTTTTCAGGGTTAACGTTCAAGTGTTAACATTTCTTTATTTTCCTCTGTTATGATGTTTTATTAAGGGATCGGGGAAGACAGGGCGAGAGGAAAAAGACAGCGATCTGTTAACTTCTGGGCAGGGGGAGTAGGAAACCCCCGCGAACGAAGCATGGTCGGAAATCAGAACAAGTCGGTCAGCAGGGACGGGAGACGGAGCCTGGACGGAGATCGGATTAAGTCAGGTAGCCGGGACAAGCGGGAAGCCAGGGATCGAAACAGGGAACAGAATCGGGCAGGATACGGGTAGCCAGGGCAGGAGAACGGAGCTTGGATCGGGGATCGATACAGGAAACAGAATGAGGATACTGGTATCCAGGACAGGAGAACGGAGCTTGGATCTGGAATCAAGACAGGAAACAGGTCGGGATTGAAACGGGAGCCAGAGTCAAAAGTGCTTGCCTTGCATGCGCAAGGGTTCGGAGATGGACTGGCCAGGAGTGAACGAGAATGACGTGTTTAGATAGGAGGAGGACTAATTAGGGAATGAGTGGCAGCTGGGGCTGAACGAGTGAGCGCAGGTGAGGGCAATTTGGTAAATCATGACCTTCCTTTTTAAGTCATTCATAATAATTAATGGTAAAATAAAGACTAAATAACCAAAACAACCCAACGAGCCATTAAGAGCCAAAAGAGGCGGCTATTTTTAGTGAGCCAAGCAGAAAAAGCCGGTTCCCTAAGAAGAGTCAGTGGACCAGTC
Organism: Urocampus carinirostris; assembly: GCF_059441175.1. Classification (NCBI taxonomy): domain Eukaryota; kingdom Metazoa; phylum Chordata; class Actinopteri; order Syngnathiformes; family Syngnathidae; genus Urocampus; species Urocampus carinirostris. The sequence goes on from NC_142350.1 coordinate 60,195,525, forward strand.
GAGTTGAATTGAATTTATTAAACACACTATATTGTTTATTGATTATTTTTGTTTTATTATATCGTTTGCTGTTTAGTTTTCTTGCATTGAAGGATAAATATGTTGCTTGTGAGGTACAATATACATTACAAGGTTCGATCACTAAACAATCTGTTCTTCTCCATTCGACTTGACTCGAATACTGCTCAGAAAATGTCAAATTCTTTGACATACAACTTTTTTTTAAAGTGACAGAAATAGTTACTTTCCCTGGTCACTTGGTACTTTACTAAAGATAAACTCAGTTACTTACTCAATTAGAAGTAGCGAGTAACTAATTTCTTGTTTAAAGTAACGTTCCCAACACTGGTTATCCTACAGGACGACTCAAAGTAAGCACTTAAACCTTTCAGACTCTAGGTCATTTTGGTTGCATTTCAAAACGTCATTTCATTTATTCATTTAGCTTTTGATTAATTACAATTTTTAATACAGAAGATTAAATGAAAAAAAACGTGTTTTTCCCTCCACTTTCCTCTCATATAATACCGTGGTATGGCCCTCATTAGCTTCCAAAGTTTCTGCCCTCCCCTGTTCTGTATCTGAGTTAGCTTTGCTCCTCCGTGGCATGGGCAAAATATTAGCGTTCCTAACGGTCACAAGCCAAGATTTTATGCACATTTGCTAGCATTGGTGGGTAGCATTAAGGAGCTAGCATTTGTGAAACCCATGTAAATGAGTGCATGAGGTGAATGATTTGATGTTGAATGGATCTTTGAAAGAGGGAACACACCAGGCATGTAATTGCATCATTCATTTATTTTCATGTTATTTCATATTCATGTTTATATTTGTCTGTTAATGTTGTCTCGTTTGGTGCACTTTAAATATTTAGCACTTTCTCTGCAGAGTTTTGGTAATGTTTTTGTGATCAGGCGCCGGGGGCAACTGAAAGTGAGCCCTTGGGGCTGCGTGAGTGGTAAATTGAAAAGAGATGGAAGATATGTGAGAAGAGATGTGCATGGGAGATGCAAATGAAAAGTATTAAAAAGAGTTACAACCAACGCACACTCATCATTGTCCCCCTCAAGCTTGCAAAACATCGCACAAGCTAGCATTAGCGATTAGCAATGGCAACACAGTTGTTAACATTAGCAGCCACTAGCCAGCATTGGTGTGCCATGCTCGGTAGGTGCAGAGGAGTAAAATGTAAGAGAAATTATGCTTTAATCGTGCCTTCTATGATTTTAGACTCAAAAGTGTTTTGAATATATACTACAAGTATTTTAAAGGCGGGATTTTGTAAGGTTTATTGTTCTATATTCTTTATCAAGTATCCATTATCCGTTATCGGTCAAATCATAATACGCTACAAAGCCAAGGGGCCGAGACACTTGCTCTCAGCCAAGAGGCCGAGTCAAGGTCCTAGCCACAGAGCCATGCAGCGATCAGTGCGAATGCACCGTTCCCGGAGGTACTGCAATACCGGGCCGACGCATGGAGTGGACAGAGCAAGCTCTTATTCCATCTCCGGATTGCAAAAAATTCAGACTTACATCAAAGCCCTTGCCAGAAGGCAAGTTTACGATGCAATGTATCTCTGGACTTCATGGATAGTATACAAATTCAGAACCACAGTTGCCAGGTGCTATTTGTATTCTTATTATAAATGTATCCTCTTGGGGCCTGCTAACTATGAATCAAGACGTCCACCACATTAGTGCCGGTAGGTCTGGTTACAAGCTTGCCTACCATGATATACTCCCTTGATTTTACAGTAACTTATTTTATGTTACAAAAGTTTCACTTTTCTCACTGTTCATTTATTGTGCTCGCAGACCAGCATTACAGCGCCCCATTTAATTATGTGATTTTGTTTAAGCCAATCAGATTTGTTTCCTATATTCATGTGATCTTGTTTAAGCCAATTAGATGTGTTGTTTTACGCCTGTGTTTTTAATAGATGGGCTAGTAGTTATCGAATGGGTGTCTTTCCTCTCTGAGCCGATCTTGGAACCAGATCAAGGGGAAAGCTCAGCTGGAACGGGCCTCCGATGAAAGGGCTACCCAAAATCATTTTCTAAATCAGAGTGTGTTTCTTTCTTTACTTCAATACAATCTCGAGTTTTTAACCTTGGCATAAAGGATACAGATGAGGAAGACTAAACTTTGGGACAAAATGTTGATTATCTACAAAACAAAATCTTTATGTTTTTGCTGCATTTTGGTCCCTCTAGTTTGTATTGTACCTTTTGCTTTTTAACAGATGTTTTCAGTTGCACTACACCAATCAGTGACATAGAGTGATCAAATTAAACACACGGTCCCTTTAAGTTACATTGTGCTGTGTAACTACGCAAAAAAATTTGCGTAGACAACACAAACGTTGTTGCGCCCTGAAAGATCAACGGTTTTCTTGACAAGTGAAGGATTTTATACGTTTTACTAAAAAGGGTTTTATACGATTAAATATAAGTTACATTTATTGAGTGCAATGAAGATTTTCACTAAGTGGGCTTCAGGTCACGCCGTTCCAAATGCGGAATGTCTTGGCTGGGGAATTTTGATTACAGGACTCTGACGAAGGACGGCAGGCATTGTTTTGATAAACGCTCTGCTGTTTTGAGTTATTCCAGACATCGAGGCGAGGGGGTGGACCCCACGTGGGGGCTTCCCTGGCATGCCCATGGGAGTAGCCGGCACACCAGCCTGCGGGGAAAAAACGTGGGCCGAGAAAAGGAAGCAGGGGGTCGAGAGAGAAGGCTTGCCAGAGACTCCGAGGACACTAATTCGACACTAATTTGGCTAATTCGGCCATATTCGATGGAGTTCATTTAGTTAAATTGTTTAAGTCAAGTCAAGTCAAGTCTTTTTTATTTGTATAGCTCTTTATCACAAAAAGTCTCAAAGGGCTGTACAGAGCACAACAACAATAAATATGTGTTTTTCAAGCTCCAAAGATTGCACAAGAAAAAACAAACAAACAACGAAATGTTGTTTTTAGTCACATTTTGTCACGAGACGTGGTGGCGTGGAAGGTGACCGGACCAGAACGGAGGCAGGAGGCATGAAGGGAGAACTCAAATGCGTTGACAATCCATAGGTTTTATTTAATAAAATAAAAGTCGCCCAATACTCCGAGGCAAAACAGAACAATACAGAGTTCCTCCGGCACAAACTCAACAGGACAAGGCATAACAGACTAAAACAGGACAAGGCATAACAGACTAAAACAGGACAAGGCATAACAGACCGGGATTGTGAATAATGAGTAGTAATGAACCCGCCACCGCAGAGCCCACCATGCAGCCTTAAATACAGACCCACCATTAGTGGAAATGCTTTCAGCTGTTGCCCAGGGGGCGGGGCAGACTGGTCACCAAGGCGACCGTGACAGAGCCCCCCTCTTAAGGGACAGCTCCCGAGGTCCCAAAAAAGAAAAAATTACAACCTCACGCCCCGGAATGGTTCGACGCTCACGATTGGGGCAACCCCGCTCCCTCCTCCGAACACGCAGGAACGGGGAGAGGCAGGCGCCATCTGCGTCGGGCGGATCGGCGCTCGGCAGGGGGGGGGTCCGGCGGGCAAGCTGGACAGGGGATAACAGACAGGCAAAATCAGAACAGGTAAACAGGACAGGCCTCTACAGAAGAGTCGCACTCAGGTCAGGCCTCTACAGAAGAGTCGCACTCAGGTCAGGCCTCTACAGAAGAGTCAGACTCAGGGGGGGATCAGATTCAGAAGAGTCAGACTCAGGGGGGGAACAGATTCAGAACAGACAAGACAGGACCGGAAAGACTGAACAAAATCAGTACAGGGAGACTCCAGGCAGGCATGGGAGTCGAACAGGCAGGCTTGGGAGTCGAACAGGCAGGCTTGGGAGTCGAACAGGCAGGCTTGGGAGTCGAACAGGCAGGCTTGGGAGTCGAACAGGCAGGCTTGGGAGTCGGAGTTGGCCCGACGGGCAGCGGAGTCGGAGTTGGCCCGACGGGCAGCGGAGTCGGAGTTGGCCCGACGGGCAGCGGAGTCGGAGTTGGCCCGACGGGCAGCGGAGTCGGAGTCGGACTTGCACGCAGGGGAGAGGGAATAGCAGGCAATCGGCACGGGAGTCGGGCAGGCAGGCGTCAATTCTTCCTGGGACCCCATTCGAGGCACAGCAAGGGCCACGACGGGCGGGGCCGTGGTTCGAACGGGCAGGGAAGGCCAACTCAGTAGGCGCCTGCCAAACTGCGCACTCCAGCTCTCCCCAATGTCGCGCTGGGATCGTTCGCTGAGTTCTATTTGTTGGCGGGTTCATTCTGTCACGAGGATTACCAGAACGGAGGCAGGAGGCATGAAGGGAGAACTCAAATGCGTTGACGATCCATAGGTTTTATTTAATAAAATAAAAGTCGCCCAATACTCCGAGGCAAAACAGAACAATACAGAGTTCCTCCGGCACAAACTCAACAGGACAAGGCATAACAGACTAAAACAGGACAAGGCATAACAGACCGGGATTGTGAATAATGAGTAGTAATGAACCCGCCACCGCAGAGCCCACCATGCAGCCTTAAATACAGACCCACCATTAGTGGAAATGTTTTCAGCTGTTGCCCAGGGGGCGGGGCAGACTGGTCACCAAGGCGACCGTGACACATTTTGATGTTAGCTGTAAAGTACAAAGATGTCCTTCAAAAGTAGGAAAGCAATTTTTTTTATTCATGAGTCTATCAACATTTTTTTTTTTTTTGGTGTAAATATTTGTACTTGATAAACATTCCCATTGTGAAAATGATATATTATATGCTTAAAAATCTGCCTCCTGTGTAGAGTTCAACAAGTCATTATTATTGTTATTCATTTTACATGCTTAAGCCTGTATATAGGGTTTGTTCTTTGGTTTCAATGTATAATAATGTATTTAAATAAGGTTCCCACTGCTCAGATGTTGCCTATTGTGGGTCCTTTTAGGAACACAAAAGCACGCTCGTCTTGGGATCAAGAGATCGCAGGTTCGATTCCTGGCTCCTCCGTGTTATATGTCAAAGTGTCTTTGGGCAAGACACTGAATCCCTAATGCCCCCAATAAGCAGGTTGGCGAAATTAAATCTGCCCCCGTGTGGAAATGCCGGTCTCTTGTTGATTTTTCCATCAAGAAACGAGCGCACATTCTTAGATGAATGTAGGTTGTGTTTGGTTAATGGAGTCCGATAACTCATTCGAACAATTTGGTAAACGGTACATTTTAATATTTCATTTCACAACACAAGCAAAATGTCATTTATGGCTGTCAGACACTCAGTGCCGTTTCCTCTCACAGATTGAACGATTAGATTCATACGAAGCGTTGCAAATAGCTCGTTTGCGCATGCGGTGCAGTGACAGCCAGGAATAAAGAAAAATGCGACAGAGATGGGGGAGTGTGAGGAGAGGAGGATGCTGGAAGGGGAAGACAAGCACTCGTGGGGGTCCCAGCTTTTAAATAATTCAGCGAGAGACTCACAGCAGCACTCAGTGGAGAGGAGGAGCACTGTCAGGTCAGCTCGTTCAACGCACCGGAGAGGGCAAGAGGGAAGGAAGTGCGGATAAAGATAGCCGAGAGAGAGGACAGGGCATTACTGCAAAAACGCGCTTGTGTGCGTGACAGTCTACACTGCAGGTAATATAACAGACAAGGTGAAACAGGTCTCTTTACCTGCTGCGAGATTAGCAGCAGGGTTGGGTAGGGTTAATTTAACTGGATTACTTTCAAATACTTTCGGATGACAGTGGAACCTCGGTTCTCGACCATAATCCGTTTCAGAACCCTGTTCGAAAACCGACTTGTTCAATCAGCGAAATCGTTTTTCCCCATTAAAAGTAATGTAAAATCGTTTTAATCCGTTCCAACACCCTGAATGTTTACCATGAACGTAAACATGAAGCTAACCCAGGCTAATCGTACGTTCGCGTTAGCGTAATCTTCCGTACGAAAGATTACGCTAACACGAACGTGTAAAATTTTTAAAAAAAGGATTATGAATAGGATTTCTTACCTTTGTGGTGGACGGTGGGGAGAGAAAAATCATCAAAAGTTTTTCAACCTCTTGCGGCAGTTGCTTGCTTGTAGCGCTAACTTCCTTAGCCGCATCACTCGATTTCACAGCCTCTTTATTCTTTACTATCGTACTGAGAGTAGATTTGGCCATGCTGTATTCACTAGCAAGATCGGAAATTCGTACACCTCTTTCATATTTAGCTATTATGTCTTTCTTAAAGGCAATAGTTGAACGAACAACTTGTCTTTTGTCACCTGTCCTGCTTGCACCGACCTTCTTCGGAGGCATAATTAGGGGCTAAAACACCCGTACGCCGCTCAGCATCGCACCCTAGCGTACCGGCGTTCGAACTCCGATTTTTTGACCGAACAGCGAAGCAGGAATTTGTCAAAATTTTTGGTCGAACACCGATTTGTCCGAACTGAAAGGCGTTCAAAACCCGAGGTTCCTACAATACCAAATACGCTAATAAAAGACAAAAGAAACTAAATATGAATAAAATTACTAAATTGTGTGCAGGCTTGGGGAGTAACGGAATACATGGAACGGCAAAAATGATGTTGGCAAGCTGTTTGGATTGATTTTCATTTTGTTTCTGTCGCATTTTATGTTAGTTTTGCCAGAGATCAAAGAGATCAAAGCCAGGAGAGAAAGCTTACCACGTGTTGTGAGTCATAACTTTATTCATATTTAGTTTCTTTTGTCTTTTATTAGCATATTTGGTATTGGAGTAATCCAAAAGTAATTGAAAGTAATCCAGTTAAAGTAACCCTACACAACCCTGGCTCTCACACAGGGGTCACAGGATAGAAGAAGGGGATTTAAGCAACGGGATCAATGTAGCAGAATATAGCGGAGTAAGAGAACAGTTTCTTCTTCACAAATCTACTCAAGTAAAAGTTAATAGTAAGAAGATTTTAAAATACTCCCAGAGGTACAAAATGCTCCAAAACGTACTCACCGAAATGTAACCCGTTTCTACCGTGCACTACATCAGGGTTGGGTAGGGTTACTTTAACTGGATTACTTTCAATTACTTTTGGATGACTCCAATACCAAATATGCTAAAAAAAGACAAAAGAAACTAAATATCAATACAATGACTAAATTTTGTGCAGGCTTGGGGAGTAACGGAATACATGGAACGGCAAAAATGATGTTGGCAAGCTGTTTGGATTTATTTTCATTTTGTTTCTGTCGCATTTGATGTCAGTTTTGCCAGAGATCGAAGAGATCAAAGCCAGGAGAGAAAGCTTACCACGTGTTGTGAGTCATAACTTTATTCATATTTAGTTTCTTTTGTCTTTTATTAGCATATTTGGTATTGGAGTAATCCAAAAGTAATTGAAAGTAATCCAGTTAAAGTAACCCTACACAACCCTGGCTCTCACACAGGGGTCACAGGATAGAAGAAAAAAAGTAAAGGAGAAATGCACGTACTTACACAGAGGGGATTTAAGCAACGGGATCAATGTAGCAGAATATAGCGGAGTAAGAGAACAGTTTCTTCTTCACAAATCTACTCAAGTAAAAGTTAATAGTAAGAAGATTTTAAAATACTCCCAGAGGTACAAAATGCTCCAAAACGTACTCACCGAAATGTAACCCGTTTCTACCGTGCACTACATCAGGGTTGGGTAGGGTTACTTTAACTGCATTACTTTCAATTACTTTTGGATTACTCCAATACCAAATATGCTAAAAAAAGACAAAAGAAACTAAATATCAATAAAATGACTAAATTTTGTGCAGGCTTAGGGAGTAACGGAATACATGGAACGGCAAAAATGATGTTGGCAAGCTGTTTGGATTGATTTTCATTTTGTTTCTGTCGCATTTTATGTTAGTTTTGCCAGAGATCAAAGAGATCAAAGCCAGGAGAGAAAGCTTACCACGTGTTGTGAGTCATAAGTTTATTCATATTTAGTTTCTTTTGTCTTTTATTAGCATATTTGGTATTGGAGTAATCCAAAAGTAATTGAAAGTAATCCAGTTAAAGTAACCCTACACAACCCTGGCTCTCACACAGGGGTCACAGGATAGAAGAAGGGGATTTAAGCAACGGGATCAATGTAGCAGAATATAGCGGAGTAAGAGAACAGTTTCTTCTTCACAAATCTACTCAAGTAAAAGTTAATAGTAAGAAGATTTTAAAATACTCCCAGAGGTACAAAATGCTCCAAAACGTACTCACCGAAATGTAACCCGTTTCTACCGTGCACTACATCAGGGTTGGGTAGGGTTACTTTAACTGGATTACTTTCAATTACTTTTGGATGACTCCAATACCAAATATGCTAAAAAAAGACAAAAGAAACTAAATATCAATAAAATGACTAAATTTTGTGCAGGCTTGGGGAGTAACGGAATACATGGAACGGCAAAAATGATGTTGGCAAGCTGTTTGGATTGATTTTCATTTTGTTTCTGTCGCATTTCTGTTAGTTTTGCCGGAGATCACAGAGATCAAAGCCAGGAGGAGAGCTTACCACGTGTTGTGAGTCATCATTTTATTCATATTTAGTTTCTTTTGTCTTTTATTAGCATATTTGGTATTGGAGTAATCCAAAAGTAATTTAAAGTAATCAAGTTAAAGTAACCCTACCCAACCCTAATTAGCAGATTGTTCTTTGTATCACCATGGCAACTGCTTTCTATCCCACCCCGTTCCCCACACTAATTCGTCATCTCTTCGTTACGCACATACATCCATCACTCTTGGATCGCACTCTGACTCACCGACTTGCCCCGGAAAGATTCAACCATCCTGTAAAGTACATCAAGGGCAAATGGAAGAAGGATTGGCTGTCAGCAAACTTTGTGCAAGTACAGTGGAACCTCGGTTTTCGAAAGCCTCTCAGTTCGAACAAATCGGAGTCCGACCAAACATTTCGAGAAATTCTTGCTTCGCTGTTCGGTCAAAAAATCGGAGTTCAGACACCGGTAATGCGTGAGTGCGTACGCTAGGGTGCCATGCTGAGCGGTGTACGGGTGTAGACTGCTCTTTTCGTGACTGTTATCGCGTGCGGACGTGCTTCGTTTTGCTTTCGCTTTTAATATTGGTGTACCAAGTGTTTTAGTGTCTGAAATCCTATTCATAATTCTTTTCTTTATCCTTTTTTTTTATTTTTACACGTTCATGTTAGCGTAATCTTTCGTACGGAAGATTACGATAACGCGGACGTACGATTAGCCTGGGTTAGCTTTATGTTTCCGTTAAACATTCAAGGTAAACATTCAGGGCGTTGGAACGGATTAAAACGATTCACATTATTTTTAATGGGAAAAATGATTTCGGTGATCGAACAAATCGGTTTTCGAACAGGGTTCTGGAACGGATTATGGTCGAGAACCGAGGTTCCACTGTATAGGTAACACAAGCAATATCGCTGGATTATATCTGAATTATAGAAGATCTTGAAATATGTGACCATCTGATATGTATAAAAACTGTAAAAAAATAAAAAAACATCAAAACAGTGTCTGAAATAATGACTGCCCGGATGCCCGGGGCGTGCCTCTTTTACGTCGGGCGTACATATTACAAAACGTCCCCGACCAGGTGGCCGACAACTTTTTCAAAGGAAAAAAAAAATCAAATCAAACGCTTGTTTTATTCCGATTTCAAAATCTTCGTCCGGTTTGGAGATTTCGGTTGGTTTGGCAATTTGCATACTTGGCAGCCAATCAGAAGCTTGCATCGAATAACTTCGTGCTTCCGGACTTTCCAGAGCCTTATAAGGTCGTGCATTTGCATATCATTTTCCAAAGTAGACGCACAGAGAACACAAGAAAAATGGAGAAGTGGTTAGGAATCAAGCCAAAAACTCTGAAAAAAATAAATATTCAAAAGAAGCTCACAAAATTGATGACGCTACTAAACGTAAACGTACATTAAAAGCATCGTGGAAAGAGGAGTTCACGTGGCTTGTAGCAGACGATGCAACGTAAACATGCAATGAATGTTATGAGTAAATTTATAATAAACTTCATTTTAAAGTGGTTTTCTGTTATATATTCTGATTATTAATCCTTAATAATTTGCAACAATGGGTTTTTTTGTGATTAAATAGGGCAGGCTACTTTATGGCTGGGCAGGCAACTTTTCAGAGTTGTCTGTCCTGGTGTCCGGTAACTTTTTGTCATAAGTTTCAGACACTAATCAAAAAAACCTAAATTCTCTTTTTTTGTTGTTTTTTTTTTAACCCATAGAAGCAAGACTGAGAGCATCTCTCGTTGAGTGAGGCTCATGTTATGTAAAATAAATGCAAATTTAAAAAAAAAACTTTTTGAATATGTACAAAAATGCCCGTTTATCTGACAGTTAATGTACGTTTGCTTATGTTCCTCACTCGATTACCGACAGTGAGTGTCACGGTTGCCATGGCACCCAATTGGCCCCCCGCCTTGTGGCGCCAGCTTCCGTCACAGTTGCCATGGCGCCCAATTGGTCCCGCCTGTGGGCGGCAGCTACAGCTTTTTGACGGAATGGCTCCCTGTCAGTATCAAAACTCTGTCATGTCAGTCCCCTTTTGTCGGTCCGTCTGCGAATCTCCGTTTTTACACGGCAAGCCCTTTTTCGCCTGTCCTGTATTTTTGCTCTTTTTTTTCCTCCTGCTACGAACTGTTTGATCTCGACCACGGCTCCTCTCCTCTCCTGGTTTTCGACTTTTTCCGTTCCCGACACCGCCATCGCTCGCCACGGAAGTCCCACTTCTGAGCAACCTACTCCCCACGACCAACGATCTCTGGATCGTGTGTGCACTCCTTTCCCTTCTTTCCAATAAAATTGTGAGAAACATTACGCAAGTGGGTCCTGTCTCCGTTCTGGTCCAGACAGTGATAGAGTTTTCAGCCATGTGAGGACAGTACGTCCATAATATAGGAAAACAATGGGAAAAGATATTCTGACATATTCGTTGCAAATAAAACAAAATTGTGAGGAAATGTTTGAGGTTGGCATTCATTTGTCCAAAGGAAGCACACAGCGAAATACTCTTTCTTTCTCTCTGTCTCTTTTGTTTTCTTTCTCTTTTTGTCTCCCCCCCTCTCTTTCTTTACCTTTCAGTCTTTCTTTGTGCTTCTCTATCGCTCTCTATCTCTCCCTCTCTCCCATTATCTGTATTCATATTTCTCTCTTACTCTCTCTGCCTCTTTTACTTCATCTCTCTCTCTCTCTCTCTCTCTCTCTCTCTCTCTCTCTCTCTCTCTCTCTCTCTCTCTCTCTCTCTCTCTCTCTCTCTCTCTCTTTCTCTCTCTCTCTCTCTCTCTCTCTCTCTTGGTCTATTTTGTCTCTTTCTCTCTCTATTTCCTTTCTTTCTCTTTATCTCCCTTTTTCTTTCTTTTACATCTTTCTCGCTCCCTTGTTCTCTCTATTTGACCATCTCCCCCTCTTTGTCTTTGCCTCTATCTTTCTATTTCTTTCTCTCTCTTACCCTATCTCTACTTTTTTCTTTCAATTTCTCTCTCTGCCTTCTTTCTCTCCCTCTTTCCTCTTTCTTTAACATCTCTCTTGCTCCCTTGTTCTCTCTCTCTCTCTCTCTCTCCCTCAGTCTTTATCTCCCTTTTTCTTTCTTTTATATCTTTCTCGCTCCCTTGTACTCTCTATTTGTCCATCTCTTTCTCTTTATCTTTCTCCTTCTCTCTCGTACCCTATCTATATTTTTTTTCTATTTTACTCTCTGCGTTCTTTCTCTCTCTCTTCCCTCTTTCTCTAACATCTCTCTCTCTGTCTATCTCTCTCTCACTCTGTCTATTTTTCTCTTTCTCTCTTTCCCTTATTTCTATTTATCTCCCTTTTTCTTTCTTGTACATCTTTCTTGCTCCCTTGTTCTCTCTATTTGTCCATCTTTCTCTTTGTCTCTATCTTTCTATCTCTTTCTCTTGCTTACCCTATCTCTATTTTTTCTTTCTATTTCTCTCTCTGCGTTCTTTCTCTCCCTCTTTTTCTCTCTCTTCCGTCTTTCTTTAACATTTCTCTCTCTCTGTCTCTCTCCCTCCCTATCTGTCTATTTTTCTCTGTCTCTCTCTTTTTCCATTCTTTTTCTTTATCCCCCTTTTTTTCTCGTACATCTTTCTTGCTCCCTTGTTCTCTCTATTTGTCCACCTCTCCCTATTTCTCTCTATCTTTCTCTCTCTGACCCTATCTTTATTTTCTTCTTTCAATTTCTCTCTGCGTTCTTTCTATCCCTCTTTCCGTCTTCTTCTCCCTCTTCCCTCTTTCTCTTACATCTCTCTTGTTCGCTCTCGCTCTCTCTCTCTCTCTCTCTCTCTCTCTCTCTCTCTCTCTCTCTCTCTCTCTCTCTCTCTCTCTCTCTCTCTCTCGCTCTCTCTCTCTCTCTCTCTCTCTCGTAGGCATTCGTGACTGGTGAATATGAGTCACGTCCTCTCTGTGTTGTTTGCTTCGTAGAAAGAATTTGAGAGTTTATATTTAGCTCTAAGTTATCGGTATATTAAAATAGTAAAGGTTATTATAATATGGTAGTGTAATACAAATTAATTTTGTTCTTTTTTTGTTATTATTGTTTTTAATATATCATTAAAAACAAAAGAGGAATAGACAGTTCTTAGAAAAGAATTATCATCACGAAACACTTTGCGTCGTTAGTCGAGCTGCGTAAAGGAGGGGTGGCGGTAGGGGGGGGGGGGGGGGGGGTCAACCACATCCTCCCCTTCCGCCACTCCTCCGCATGCAAACTGCCTCCATCCTTCCCTCCCTGCCTCCCTCCTCCCCACTCGTCGTCGGCGCACGACCTGCAGCCGGGAGCTCACCTGCGGACCCGAAGAGAGACCATTTCCAGCGCCTTCATCTCTCTTCCTCTCGGCGGTCCTCCATCGTCGGCGCCGGAGCTCGCCATGACGTCAGAGTACCAGGTAGCCGCTGAAGGCAGGTTGGGCTCGTGAGGAGAAAGAAGGAGAAAGGAGGAGGAGGGAAGGAGGCAGGAGGATTCTCCACGGTGCTCGGTGAACACCTTTCGGGCTGGGGAGGATGACGATGATGGAGGAAGGCTGGCTGCTGATGCTGCTGCTGCTCGCCATTGCGGGAGGTGAGGGATTCTAACTCCTTTCATTTGTGGATTTGATTCTGCGTTTATGAGAGGAGTCGGTGTGATATGTTTGGGAGAAGGATAGAGAAAATATTGTTTTATTTCACTCTGAGCGATGCAATCATGGTGTATTAGCTACTGTTTGTATGTGTGTGTGTGTGTGATGGGGGGGCTGACTGAGCGCAAAGGTTAAGGTTTTATATTAAACGCACTGTCACTTTAAATGTGGATCCAGTGTCACAGTGCCACAAACATATCTCAGCATTGATTTATTAATGAGTGTTTTCATACAGCGCTGGAAAGGTCTTATATATCCTTATATAAAGTCAAATATTATAACAAATATTTCTCACACTATCTAAATATTTGAGACATCTTCCGATACAAATTGAAAACATTTCTGATCATTTAACGTGGAACGATTTTAAAATATTTCAATATTTTTGCCATTGTAATATAAAAGAATACAATGTATTGTCATTGGAACACGTGAAATATACGACACAATTGAAAAGTGGCAGTTTAATGGTGCAATTACATGTACAAGATAAAATATTATGGTTAGAAAGAATAAGTTAAGGATAATAGTATAAAAATAAGTAGTTTAAAAAAAAATCTAATGATATATTTACACACATATGCAATTTTTAGTTTTTAATAATCACATGCTACTTTTATTCAAAGATATGTTTGACCTTGTTTTTGAGGTTTTAGTATAAATGTATCTTAACATGTTGAGTGTACTCTAGTTATTATAATTATTTGTATTTTATAATCATATTTTGAATACTTGGCCACTCGGCGATACTGTTTGCATTTTTTCCTTACGTTTTTAATGTTCCCATTTTTATTTTTTCAAAACGAGTTATGATTTTTATTTTGTATTGGGAGTTTTAGTATGTTTAATTTCTATCTATCTGATTGCTATCAGGTAATGTACTTTGAATTTTGCTTGGTTTTAATATTTTGACGTATTTGTATTCAATACTATAGTAAATCTAAAGTAGGGTATCTTTAATTATTGATAAATATATCTTAGTATGTTGAGTGTAACCTATTTATTGTAATTTTGTATTATTTATACTTAAAATAATTTGGCAATAGCTATTATTTTTCTTTTCTTTTTTACAGTTTTCAACATTTACATTTGTATGTTTTCCCAAAAGATCAACTCTTTAATTTTGTACATTTTGTTAAATTTTAAGTAGAATATCTGATTATTTATGAATATATCTTAACAAGTTGAGTCTAGACCATGTCACAATTACTTTGATTTTTTTTGTACTATATATATATATATATATATATATATATATATATATATATATATATATATATATATATATATATATATATATATATATATATATATATATATATATATATATATATATATATATATATATATATATATAAAATCATGTTTCAATTATTCTCTGATTACATTTTTTGGGGTATATTTTCTTTTAAGGTCACCGCCATGTTTGTCTTGCAGCTTGCTGCTAAACTGTGCTCTGGCACAGCTTTTCATTCGCATTAGACAATACAGCGTCATCTTGTGGTCATATATTACACACAAGAGATTTAACAACAGTTAACGACTCATTTGTGCAAGTCATTAAAAGAGTCCAATCTAAAATATTAGAAACGTTTTTATTACATTGTTTGATTCTTATTTACACGATGTAATGCTATGAAAACATTACTAAAAGCAATAATGACATTTTTAGTGAATCTAAAATCAATATTATGCAACAGGGCAGAATTGTGAATGGTTGCATCTCCGCCGGTTTTGAGGTGCCAGATTCAATTCTAGTTACCGGCCTCCCCTGTGTGGGGTTTGCATGTACTTCCCATGCCTGTGTAGGTTTCCTCTTGGTTCTCTGGTTTCCTCCATAATTCCAACAACAATCATGGCAGGTTGATTAGCGACTTCGAATTGTCCTCGGGTAAGGATGCCTTTGTGGATGGTTGTATATGTGTGTGTGTGTGTGCCCTCTGATTGGTTGGCCATCAGTCCTGAGTGTCCACCCCTCCTTGGGTGTTTACAGGGATGGAAGGCAGCTCCCTATTGATATGAAAGCGGTTCTTAAAAATAAATGAATGAATATTGTGAAACACCGTGAGAAGTAATAGAATGAGTGTTCATGTAAGACATTTTACTTTCTAAAATAGAGCATGTTAACGCCCGCCCACATATTCTTCCATTTCCCCCCCACCGTATGTACACGGAGGTCTCGGACTTGTGTGGGTTGACTAATCAGAAGCAGGTTGAGCAAAATCACTTCCTGTCATCTGGGACACATGACCAAGTGGAATTACAATTGTCTCTGATAAATGTAGTGAACATTGTGTTATGATTTGATGGTAGTGATGATGAACCCCAACTGGTTCGGAGTGCACCCTGCCCACTTCCCGATGATAGCTCGGATGAGCTCCAGCATCCCGCGACCCAACTGTGGATAGGCAGGGTAGATAATGGATGGCTCGCTGGCTAGATGATGAACCCATGTGGGGAAGGCAGGAACTGCAGGCAGAGGTGCTCAAAAACAAGGACATTATTTTTAACAAAACTAGGACCAAAGCACCAAACAAACAAACAAGTGGGCACGAAACAATTATTAAAATGCCCAAACATAAAACAAAACCTGGAACAGGAAAATTTAAGTAGCAAAGGAACAAAGAAACAAGAAATAAACAAACAAACCTAGCGTGGTGATGAAAATGACACAAAGAGGATGACAGTAGACCTCAAAATGACACACCAAAGGTAGCTGAACAAAAATGCCCTTTTAAAGGAAACAGGATGATTGGGCAAATGTGCGTTATCATTGGTCACGACTGTGCCCAGTTCAAAACGCCAGTTGGGGCCATCTGGTGGTGGGAGGTATGCCAGACCCCGACACATTGTTTGTAAAGAGACTAGACATGGCAATCCAGGATAAACATGCAATAAAGGCTTAAAGAGAGAAATAAGACATAAATAATGTCAGGATAAATAGGCAAAAAATATTCACAAAACATAGTGCTTGGAAAAGTTGTGAGTGCATTGTAACAATAGTGCAAGAAAGCTTGTGCAATAACCTTTGGAAGCAACATAATTCAATTATCTACAAATAATACAGCAGGGATGGAAGGAGAGTGTTTTAATTTACAGGCGAGAAAGAAACACACACTTGCTCAGAAAACGTTTGAGTTTCTTCAACCTAAATATAGGTCCTCTTATTTCCTTTTTTTAACCTTTTAACACCCAACAATAACACATGAGAATTGGTTGTGTAGCAAAGTAGGAGTTAGAAACCCAAAGTCAACTCAAAAGATTATGTAAGACTCCCAATAGTTTAAACCAAGAGTCTCAAACTCAAAAATTGTCAGTAGGACCAGAACAGAACAGGAAACCCCAGAGCGTTCGTTACAATTCTTTATTTAGGGAAGCGTACAGGGCTAGCGGGAGACGCGATGGCCTTCGGACGTCAGCAGCGGCGCAGGGAAAGTAGCTTCGGAACACGTAGCCAATCGGAGTGCGGACGTCTAGCAGGTCAAGTTTACCGGGGCTAGAGAGAAGATCGTAGCGTGGGACGGAAGCAGGTCGGATCGGAGGCAGGCAGAATCAGGTAAACAGATCAAGACGGAACAGGTAATCAGGAGAGTCATACAGGGTACAAACGTAATCCTCAGACGAAGAGGTCTCGGCGAAGCGTGCTTAAAAAGGGAACATAAACCAATCAGAGGACGTCCACGTGATGCTCCAGGTGACTCTAGTTAGCAATCACGACAAAAATGGTACCCGCTAGAGCTCGGGCCTTGGTCAAGTTGGGCCAAATCGAGTTTTCCACAAAAAAGTTTGGATAAAAAATACACAAAATAGGATCTAATAAAAATTTCATATGAAAAAATCAATTGGTAATAAAAAAAAATAGGCATAGTTAGGTGCACTTAAAGGGACAGTGGCTCCTCGCGGTAAAAATGTCATTTAGTAAAAACACACACACAATTTAAATAATTAGCAAAAATAAATGAACCATCAAATAGAGCTCGAGGTGTCAGCTGTCGTGCATTGTCTGGACAAAATTTCAAGATATGACTTATGTTTTCTTTTATCAATGTTCACGATGGTTTGTGTACTGTTACCCAACGCTAAATCTATTGCACCCTGGTCATCTTGGAAAGAAAATTACCTTCTGTGAGGTCCCTTCTCAAGGTTTCTTGTTTTCCTCATGTTGAGGTTTTAAATTTTTCCTTGCCTGCATGTTGCTTTAAGATCAGGGCATTGTAACCTCTGCAGTCTTCTGAGACACTTTGTGATTAAGGCCTATACAAATAAATTTGACTTGACTTGACAAAATCAAATTACAACTACGCTTAGTTAAAATAAGGATTCCTTTGCAGAATTAAAAATGTATTTAAAACTAGATTTGTATAGCACCGTTATGCACCAATAGACAAATTGTGCCATCATATTATTCACTGACATTAGAAAGACAGAGAGAGATTAGGTTCACACACACGCTGGAGCTGGATCTCCTGTGCAGACTGTACACACCGGCACTTTATCCACCATTGCATATTTATTAGTGTTTAAGTTACAAGCAATTTTCTTTTGGTCTTTATTTCATTTCTCCTTCAATGTAGCACTCATTTTTTTGAATTTGCCTGAACCTGCTCTGCAGTTTTGTGAGGTTTGTGCGTATTAAGCATTCTCGAAGTTGCTCGCAAGTGATCCATTTAGGGACATTTAGTATATTTGATTATCTTCTTTTTGTATTTTCAGTTATCAGCTGTTCAAAACACGTTATTTGATCACTGTATCGTAATGTGAAAATAATTAGCAACTGTAAGTCTAGTACATTTCTGATACTGTTGTTTCAAGAGGTTTGGCATTCTCACGCCAAACAAGTAAAAAAAGCTGGAAATTTAGAAGGTGAACAATTGGTGAGTTTAAAATAATAGTTTTCTTGTCTGCCATGTGAAAGACAACATTTGATTTTTTGATCAATAAACAAAACTACATGGTGAAATTTGAGCGCTTTTTGTAGGACTACAAACAACTACCTAACCTTGGTTTCCGCCAATTCTTTTACAAGGTTACATCCATCCATCCATTATCTGCACCGCTTATCCTCAGTAGGGTCGCGGGGGTGCTGGAGCCCACCCCAGCTATCTTCGGGCAGTGGGCAGGGGACACCTTGAACTGGTTGCTGGTAAGTCGCAGGGCACACAGAGACAGACAACCATTCCCTCGCTCATTCACACCTGGGGGCAATATGGACCGGCTTTTATTAGCGTATTTTTTTATTGGAATAATCCAAAATTTTCCAGATGGATTACTTCAGTGTTATATAGTATTCAGATTACTGTCAAAAACCAGAACAGGATCAGGGCCCAAACGCGTGACGTTCTCACACAAGCCTTTTATTTTACGAGACATGGGGAGTCATGCATGTGAGACAGCGGTCTGGCGTGGAAAGACAGGAAGCCAGAGACCGACAAGATCGATTCCAATTGCCCGAGTTGATATCGGACAGATGGGATATGGAAAATACACAGGACAAATAAGACGGGAACAAAAACTGGAGAGAATAATAAACAGGACAAAAATAGACGGGAACGAAACTGGAAACCGATGTTAAACAGGACAAAAATAAACAGGAACAATACCGGACTGGAAATACCAACAGGAAAACAAGACTGAGTCAAAACCAATGTCTTGCGGGGCACAGGTTCGTTGACGGACTGACAAACGAAGTGTGAAAGCACTGAGCTTAAATAGAGAAATTTATATAGCGCTTTTCAAGTCAATGACTTCCCAAAGCGCTTTACATTGTGCTTCACATTTCCCAATAGTGGCCGTGATCTGTGCAGCCATGTAAGGCGCTATAACTTGCTTATTGGGGGTAATTGGGGGTTCAATGTCTTACCCAAGGACACTTCCACTTGTAACACGGACAAGTCGGGATTCGAACTGGGATCCCTTAATCCTAAAACGATCGCTCTACCTCCTGAGCTACTGCCGCCCCCCAGGAAAGCCAATCCGTCAATGAGCTGCAGCTGGCGCCACACGGGCGGGGCCAATTGGGCGCCATGGCAACCATGACAATTATGTTACTGATTACATGTTTTAACATGTAACAATTAACTGTATCGGCTTACCTTTAAAAAGCAACCCTGGCGTTGAGGTGAGTATGTAAGAATAACCCGAAAATCGTGTTTAGAGTGGGAAGCGAGAATGGACCACATTACTGTAAATCGCCCTTGTTGCAGTAAATGCATGCATGCTTAATGCACTATTGGAAGACTTATATCCAAGTGACTCCACCCTCCATGTTGTTTCAAATAGAAAGATTTACTGGCATTGAGTGAAAAGGCATCACCTTAATTGGCCCTGGGTGGAATCGTCTTCGGGAGGTTCCCCATCGTGCTCTATCGGTATCGAGACACCGCTTTTAATCAACTGATCAATCAAAAGCTTGGCAAGTCCTTTCAGCAACCAGCTAATTTCTCATTTTAACAACGGTGTTTTGGACAATCCTAACGACAGAAGCGGCACTTGGCTAAATTGCCTTGGTTGAGTATTTGAAAAGGGATGAAAAACGGGGAGAAAGGGGGAGAGGATGCCACTTTTTTGTTTGTGGGAATTTGGAACAACTGACACTTCATTTTATCCTGCGTTGTGTTGAAAGCACTTGCCCTTTTGGCAAAGAGGAAGCCGGCCATGACGTCATCTAATTATCAGATTACAGTATGGCGTGTCGTTGTGTGAAAGTGCACACAGCCGCCGCATTATCCCGCTCGGCTGGATCCTTCAGATAAAGGTCTTCTGTTGCGGCCATGATGCAACCAAGGGCTTGTCTAGCGCTTTACCAACTAGCGCGCTATTGTCGCCATGTCGATTCTGTTGACATCACCTATCACTTCTTGAGGCAAACCATCACAAAAGTACACTTAAAAGTCAAGTCATTTTTTTTATTTGTATAGCCCTTAATCACAAAGAGTGTCAAAGGGCTAAGAAAGCAAAACAGCAAAAAAGAAAGCAGAGAAGACAAGAGAAAATAAATAAAAGATTAGCCGGAGAGCAAAAAGCCACAGCATCCATGTGCGCCGCCATCTTGCTTTCAGCCTTAAACCTTAAAACAATTACTTATGATTATAGTATTTTTGTAGTATGAGTGTAGTATTATTATTTTTAGTGATACTTTTTGCTAGCTAGTCAATAGTACTATCCATAGCCTGCTAGCATTAACTTGAAGATGCAGCCCATAAACTGGTTAAAATCCATTACAAGTAAAACATACAGTTGAATAGACCACAATCCTACTGATTACCGCCTCATCATCTTTGGGTACATTTTACCAAAGATACTCAACCTTTAAAGGTATTCTCAGATTCTAAAACATGTATGGAAATAGTAAATCATTTTTGCTTAGAATCTATGTATGTCATGAACCAGAACGGACTCTCGGATCCAATAGCGTCAGATTCAAAAGTGCTTTTATTGGAAAGAGTAGTTGGAGCTGGCTTGGGACGTCGACGCTTGTCGGTCGTCAACCTCTTTGAGCGGAATGGCAGCTCCGTGACGGGTGGACAGAAAAGTACAGCTGAGCGGTAAGTCGATGGCCGAGACGGGAGAGTAGGACGCAAAACGTGGAACGGAAAACAGGTCAAAAACGGAAGGCAGGCATGAATCAGGCAAGAGGAGTCGTGGGTACCTTGTAGTCTGGCGAAGCACTCAGGGATACAAAGAGTATGCCCGGACGTCCATCTCTGGACGCAGACCGCTTTAGTGGAGAACGTCAGCCAATCAGGAAGTGCGCTCCAGGGCGCCAAACGATTGCCCCAGGTGACTTCACTTAGGCAATCACGACAATGTATATATTAATTGGTTTGTTCCAATTATTCTTCGAGAAAACATTTTGTCTTGTCTCTGTCATCCTAAGCTGTGACCTCATTGGAGGAAGACCAGCAATCTAGCTAGCCACTCCCCATATTGTTTTACGTGTTAAATAGTCGATTAAGTTAAGAGACGTTTTGGTAGTTTTACTGCAGGTGGATGCAGTAATGGTACAAGAAAGGGCGAGCAGCCCAAAAGGGGCTAACTGAAAAAAAACAACAACAAGAAGAGCCTCCCACGGTGGGATAACAGGGACCAGTCAACAAAAGGCGGCTGCAGCCTTTGGCAGGTAAACTCGAGGCTGGCCGACTAAAAACACATAGTGAGCAACCAGGCTAACTGGGAACCAACAAACCTGCGAAAAACCTGAACCCGGCAAGTGACACGGCAAAACTGTCTTATGTGTTCCAGTTAACAACCAATTCCAGTTCGCCTGGCTTTCTGAAGCAGAAATATTATAGTTTGTTACCAGAGTAGCCATAGATTTTACTCAAGTAGAAGTACTGTTACTTCAGAATAATATTACTCAAGTAGAAGTCAAAGTAGTCATCTAAATAACTTACTTGAGTAATAGCAAAAAAGTACTCAGTACTCTGGCGACGTCGTATTTATTAATTTTTCTCAAACAACCAATCAGATCATCAAGTTATCAAAGTCCATCCAATCAACAAAAAAGAATTTTAATTCAAAAGTAGATTAAAATAATCAACGTAAATTCAAGTGCTTTAATAAACTAGAAATAGTAGAAATCAAATAAATAAATTAAGCACATGTAGCACCAAGTAGCACATTTAAAGCCCCAATACTTATCTTAACAGGCTCTACAAGCAGAACTAGAAACTGGCCGATGATCTCGAACAAATGAGACATTGCATACTGTAGCTGGTGTTTTGCATACTTTTTAAGGGGAGCCTGTTTTTGATGTGAGGCCAAGGGTGCTCCTCCTCTTCTGTGTTTTCAGTCGGTAATGCTAAGTGGCATTTTCAATTTTTTTTCATCTGTGAACAACTTTCCCCCCCTGCTGAACCTGAATATGGTCACGTGACGAGGCTGCTACGTATTATTAGTTAAACATGGTAGAGCCTGGCGGAGTTAAATGCGCCTTAGCGGAGACAGACAGACGCGTACTTACGTGGAGGGGATTTATTAAGCAATAAAGCAACGACTTTAATGTTGCCTAATGTAGCGGAGTAAAAGTACCATTGTTTTCTTTACGAATGTACTCAAGTAGAAGTAAAACTATTGGGATTCAAAAATACTCCTAGAAGTACAAAATGTCCTAGAACTAACTCAGGTAAATGTACCGTATTTTCCGCACTATAAGGCGCACCGGGTTATAGGGCGCAACCCCAAAAAATAGTTTTTGGTCCTATATTTTCCATACATAAGGCGCACCGGATTATAAGGCGCTACAATGGGAACGTCGACAAAACAGTCAGATAGTTCAGTCAAACTGATTACCCCCTTAACATTCCCAAAGCTTGCAAAGATGCAAATACGTGTCTCAGACATGTACGGAAACAGTGTCTGTACGATGTTACCAATCACTCAAATGCATCGTTCCAAATATCATTCGGAAGGTTAAAGTCTTGGGATTCAAGAAATGCCAAACATTTCTTAGTTTCCATTTTTTTTTTTGCTGGCACCTGTGTCGACAGCAAAGTAAGAATTTTATCGTGCAGGGAAACGGGGTTCTTTACTGTGCATATGACAATAAACACTTTGAATTGAATTTAGTTTAAAAATAGACTCATCACAGAAACATCAAGATCGTTCTAAAACAAGAGCCGGGAAAATATAAAGCCGCATAGCTCACCTAAGTTCTCGTTCAATAATGATATGTAACCATGGTCTTCTTACAACCGTGATTTTAGTAAATCCAGGAGAGTAAAATATTTACAAATACAGAATAGTAAAAAATGTTTTCTCTATGCCGTAGTGCAACCCAACGTGTGATTCACATTCATCTTTTTCGGCCAATTGCAGGCTTTGTTTCGCCCCTTTAGCCTATGCGAGCCTGTAAATGATAAAAAGGATCCGCCCCCTTTACCTCCGAAAAACTTTAGCCAATAGTGACTGATTCAAATGATGATTGACACATTGGCTAGGAAATGAAACGCCGGTATATAAATCCCAGCATACACCGCGGACTACTTCGCCTTCGGGAGAAAATCTAGTCGGCGGCTGCTTGCCTTAGTTGCAAGACTTTGCGACTTAATATTGATCCATATATAAGCCGCACTGTATTATAAGGCGCATGGTCAGCTTTTGAAAAAAATAAAGGCTTTTAGGTGCGCCTTATAGAGCGGAAAATACGGTACTCCATTACCACCCACTTCTGGTTGTTACCTTATCTCTTGGCAACAGAGACATCATCATCCCCGACACCAACTCTTAAAAAGGCCGTCTCAGGACACAGATAAAACAAATATATAGCTTTTAAAACCATTTCACACAAAGACAAAATGTCACTCTTGATTAGTTTTGGTCTGTAAAACTGTGTATTGTTGAGGAATCCTTTGAGTTCTGCTTTAAAGAAAAAGACGGTATGAGAATAGGATTAGTTCCGACAAGTTAACAAGCCTGAAATGTTCCTCGAAGCGGTATTGGTGTAACTGTTACTCTTGTCAAGGAATTAGGGAGGGATGTGCCATTCTTTTTTTTTCAGGCACTATCTTACTCTTCCTCCTTCTCTAAATGAGCGAAATCAGGAATTACATCGATCAATTTTATGGATTACTCTTTTTGCTCTAAGTAGTGCAGTTGGCACTTCCAAGGATGGACACATTTGCATCTGAGGCACATTCTTCCATAGGTAGAATCTTGCAATTATGATCTAAACCTCCTGTTTTTTTGTAGACCTACAATTATTGGTTCTTTTATAAAAGCCCTTTAAGTATTTATTTATTTTTAAGTATCGTGAAGTTTTTTTTAAAACGTTTTTTAATATCCAACTTTTATTTGAGTGTATTTATCCATCCATCCATCCATTCATCCATTATCTGCACTGCTTATCCTCAGTAGGGTCGCGGGGGCGCTGAAGCTCATCCCAGCTATCTTCGGGCAGTGGGCAGGGGACACCCTGAACTGGTTGCCAGCCAATCGCAGGTAACACGTAGAAAGACAAGTCACTCGCTCATTCACACCTTGGGACAATTTGAATTGGTCAATTAACCTGATATGCATGTTTTTTGGAATGTGGGAGGCAACCGGAGTGCCCAGAGGAAACCCACACAAGCACGAGGAGAACATGCAAACTCCACACAGGAGGTTCGATCTCATGACCTCAGAACTGTGGCGCACACGCGCTAACCACTGCGCCGCCGTGCTTGCCGAGTGTATTTATATATGTACCATTTTTTTCACATAAAACAAGATGTATTCCAAATTTAGTACCTATAAAGTTCTTATTATACAATATTCCTAAATAGTGTTTCAAAAAAAATTACAAAATGATCCCTAAAACAAGAAAACATTTCTAATGTGACCTATGTGTGATCTGATGTTGTTATTTTAGTAAAAAGAATTCTGAGAAACCTTTGCTTCCATCCGTCATATTGAAAATACGTGTAAAAATACATTCAAGACAACATGTAGTAACTTTATTTCAATGTATTTCTTTAAAAAATAAGAAAAAAAACTGAACCAAATATAGAACCTATGTCTTTCATAAAGTAGGCATAAACCCTTAAAAAGAGAAAATATTTTTTAGCATAGGAGTGGCCCGGCGGCTGATTCGGTAGCGCGTCCGCGGCACAGTTCTGAGGTCATGGGTTCAAATCCAGCTACCAGCCTTCCAGTGCAGAGTTTGCATGTGCTCCCCGTGCTTGAATGGGTTTCCTCTGGGCACGCTGATTTTCCTTCCACATCCCCCAGAAAATATTGACTGGTCCAAATTGTCCCTAGGTGTGAATGAGCAAGTGTGTTTGTTATCTGTCTCCATGTGCCCTGTGACTGGCTGGCAACCAGTTCAGGGTGTCCCCTGCCCACTGCCCAAAGATAGCTGGGGATAAGCGGTGCAGTGGATTTCTGCCATGGTAAGATTTATAGATACTGATTTTGTCCCAATATATGTTTCCTTTTCATGAGAAGACCTTCAGTCAAAGTCGAGTAAAGTTTGGGTTATTTCTGGTAACCCGAAATTATATTCAATCCATTTAACCTCCACTCTCCATTTTACTTACAAAATCATCTATTTAAATCCGAACAGGAAGTACCAGCAGAAACATTACCTTGACTAGGATGGTAAAGATTTTGCAAGATTTGAGTCCAGGCAGCTCCATGTCACCTGAGGTGTTCCCCAGGGGTCAGTTCTCACCCCCATCTGTTTTCATGACATTTATGCTTCCCCACAAAGACTTCTGTTTCTGTTGTAATGCTGACAACACAAAACTCATCATCAAAATGTCCTCATATCTTAATTGATGGTATGGTGTTTTGTTTCAATGCGAACATATAGCGTGAGAGCAAATTACTCCCAAAATCAAACATGACTTGAGGCAGCATCCGACAAAGCAGCAGATCACTAATGACTCATCCCTCCTTAAGGGTAAAAATCTGAATAGCATTATTATTCTCCCAGACTGCAAGCATGTGCCAACAATTTCTTGAAAGAATGCTCACATTCACACACATACTCGTCCAGTCATGGGGAAAACCTTCAAAAATGCAACACGTGCTCTGAATTAATCCACGCTCATGTTCACTTTTAACAACCAGGACATGGCGGAGAGTCCCGTTGAGCGGAAACGGGGCAAATGGATGGGACGTTTCACGCTTCAGCGCTCCGGCGCATCTCGTCAGGGGAAATGCATGCAATGAAGGGAGACACTGGGGGAGAATTAAGTCTTTAAATTAACTGTCCCGGGCAGGCCACATTCGGTCACCGAGACTTCAGCGTATGCAAACGTATGTTCACCTTCTGGGCAAGGACGCTCAAGGGCGTTTCGGCACCTGTTTAAGACGCAATCAAATGGGGATATCCGATGCCCCTTCCCATATCTACCTTCTGCCCTCGTTTCTCTTGCTCTCCCCCTGCCAGGCTATGCATAATAAACAGGTCTGTGGTGCGGCACTGACCTTACGCAAGGGTTACCGCATGATGACGCCGAGAAAAAAAAGTTGAAAGTCTAAAGTTTAATGCTGTGAAGATACAGTGGAACCTCGGTTCTCGACCATAATCCGTTCCAAAACCCTGTTCGAAAACCGATTTGTTCGATCACCGAAATCCTTTTTCCCTTTATAAATAATGTAAATCGTTTTAATCCATTCCAACACCATGAATGTTGGGCTCCGTTCCAACACCCTGAATGTTTAACTTGAATGTTTAACGTAAGATTACGCTAACATGAACGTGTGAAAATAAAAAAAATCAGGTCTTTTACAAGTCATTTAGCACCCGGGTCTCCACAACAAGTGGCTAGCGCTTCATTGGAAAGGGGGCTCCGTTCCAACACCCTGAATGTTTAACGTAAACAAAGCTAACACAGGCTAATCATACGTTCGCGTTATCGTAATCTTCCGTATGAAAGATTACGCTAACACGATTGTGTAAAATAAAAATAAAAACGATAAAGAAAAGAATAATGAATAGGATTTCTTACCTTTGTGGTGGTCAGCAGAAGGCGCAGGTGGACGGTGGGGTATTCCCTAGCAAGATCAGGACACTTTCTTCATATTTTGCTATTATTTATTTCTTAAATGCAATAGTTGTACGCACTACTCTTTTCACCACTTGGTACACCTATATTAAAAGCGAAAGCAAAACGAAACACGTCCGCACGCGATAACAGCCGGTCACGAAAAGAGCGATCGACACCCGTACGCCGCTCAGCATCGCACCCTAGCGTACGCACTCACGCATTACCTGCGTTCGAACCCCGATTTTTTGACCGAACAGCGAAGCAAGAATTTCTCAAAATTTTTGGTCGGACTCTGATTTGTTCGAACTGAGAGGCGTTCGAAAACCGAGGTTCCACTGTACTCAAATTTGGAGACTGACTTCCGTAGACTTTCAAACAACAATTTAGCCAGCATTAAAGGATTAACTTCAGAGCATCCGCTAGAACACTAAAGCTGGGAGTCAGGTACTGTACAGGCTGGGAATGTAATTGGACCTGATGAAATATCTAACAACTGGAAATAAGGGATTAACTAAGAACTAAGAATGCATTAAGAGTTGCAGTCTGTTCTTTGTCAACTAACATGGCATCTGTTATTGATAGCACTTGAACGAATCTAGTGACTATAGCACCAAGATATGAATATGTCACAAGCCAGAAATGGAGACAAGACCCAATAGCGTTCGTTTTACTCAGTTTTATTGATAAAGAGAGAGCAGTGCTTGCTTCCACAATCTGATGAGCGTTGGACACGGGTAGCTGATGGCAGGAACGCGGAAGTGGCACTTCCGTGTCGGGCGAAGATAATCGTTGACTGCAGGGATACGGGTCACTAGCCGGGACGGGAGAGCAAGGGCAGTAGTGAGTCCAGAAAACAGGTCGGCAACAGGTATCAGGCAGGAAACCGGGCAAAACAGGTCGATGGCCGGGACAGAAGAGCAAGGCAGAATGGTGTCCAGAAACAGGTCGACAACAGGTATCAGGCTGGAGAAAACAGGGCAGGAAAATGTCGGATAGTACAGAGCTTGCCTAGCTGAAAGCATAGGTTCGCAGAACGGTCTGACGCTGGTAACAGGGAGCCAGGGGGTTTAAAAAGTGGCAGGGAGCCAATCGGCGACCAGGACTGTTGGCAACAATGAATCAGTAATCATGACAGAGTACCTGCTTTCATCAGTGAATAGATTATTTTGTCTTCTGATTGTCTTCATTCATCAGAAAAATGGACGTCCATTTGTGATGAATTTACAAGCCAGTTTGTCAATGAGCGACTGATGGACAGCCCGTGAGCACAGACACAATTTCCAATAGTAACAATCGTTGGAAATCATTCTTTAATTTTCCAAGCCGCTTATCCTCACCTGGGTCGCGGGGTGTTGGAGCCCATTCCAGCTGACATTGACGGGGTGGCGGACACCCTAGACTGATTGTCAGCCAATCACAGGCATACATAGCAAGACAATCTCACACACACATCCATGCCTAAGGATAATATAGAGTGACCAATTAATCTGCCATGTTTTGGAATGTGGGAGGAATCCAAAGTGCCAGAAAAAAATAAATAAATAACTTACAAAATGTGGTATTTTCCCTTACAAAATACAAAATAATCTTACACCATATTTTTTTTCCAAACGTGTTTGTTTATGTAGTTTAACATGTTATATTGTACATGTGTTTCGTTATATCATATATATTGTTAATTAACATTTTGTTGTGAGATCCTAAATTGTCCCCTGCCCACTGCCCGATGATTGCTGAGATGGGCTCCAGCACCCCTGCGACCCTACTGAGGATAAGCGGTGTAGCTAATGAGATGAGATGAGATGAGATTTTGTTGTGAGATCCTAAATTGCTTGAAATGAGGTTTATTATAAAAAACAGTTCAAAAATTAAGTAGCTTGGACGTTCACCATAGAAGGAAAAAAGACATGCAAATATAATTAATTAGAATAATACATTTTCTCACTCAAATTATGAATTCAGTTCCTGCATTAAATTATTGTTAGTAATATACTGATTAAAGGGATAACCACAAACCTGTCTAATTCTCCTTTTATACTTCCTTTTTTCTTAACTTCTTTATACAACATAATAATTCGTAATATAATGCATCAAAGCAAGTGAGCCGTTTGAGAACCGGCTCTCTTTAATGAGTTGAGCCGAAAAAGCCGGTACTCTAAAAAGAGACGGACTTCCTTTCACTACATAACCACCACATGAAATCCGAGGCGGCAGATGCATGCGCACAGTAGAATCAAACCGCTCGCTTTGTTTGCAACGAAAAAAAATGATGCCGAGATAGAGGCTACCGCGGCAAACTCGTTTGATTTGCCGTTTTGTCATAGTCAGTGTATACCGGATGGCACCCATAATTGACAAATTTGCGTATATCCGTACAGATTTTCTTGTACGTCGTACACGTCTTAAAATGCATAATAAACGTACTTTGTACGGCAAAAACGTACAGGTTGACAGGTATGCAACTTTCTTTTTAAAGTAAAAGTGAGTTGTCAGGGTCATGGTCACAGTTGCCAAAGTAGTGGATTGTCGAGGAGAGACGGCGTCGCGAAAGCAACCATTCATGCTCCCATCCACACCGATGCCCGATTTCCGGCTTCAAAGAACCTAACATTTAAAAATTTGGAAAGTAAGAGGAAGACACTCAAAAGTTCAGGGGAACATACAGACCGACATTTGAACTCGGGTTCTCGACTCTATGAAGCAGATGTGCCAACTGCAATTACAGCAATCTGCCCATTTTTTTATCGTACATCACTGCACAGTTCTTTTTTTGGTTTTCAGACGATGTGTTTGTGGCACTGTGACGCTTTCCTTTTTTTTGTGCCTGTGCGCGACAACAAATTATTTCCCCGTCACCGCTACGAGTTTTGCTCAGTCAGTCAGGCTGTCATCACCGCTCTGCTGCACCACTGATCTCTGCAGCATCTCAACAACCCTCCCCTACCCCAACTCCCTCTCTCACTCTCGGTATGTGCGCATCTGCATTGATTTTTATTTTTTTTCTCTGCATTGACTTTTCTGTCACCATCCTTTTTGGAGCGGCTTCCAGCACACGGCAGCGTTCAGGCCTGCTAGCACCAGGGTAGGGAGGGTTACTTTAAAAACGTCATCTGATAGTTATTAATTACATGTTTAAAATGGAATTAGTAACGTATTGTGAATACAATAATGTTGCAGTAAACAGGATTGGGTAGGGTTACTTTAACTGGATTACTTTCAATTACTTTTGGATTACTCCAATACCAAATATGCTAATAAAAGACAAAAGAAACTAAATATGAATAAAAGTATGACTCACAACACGTGGTAAGCTTTCTCTCCTGGCTTTGATCTCTTTGTTCTCCGGCAAAACTAACATAAAATGCGACAGAAACAAAACGAAAATAAATCCAAACAGCTTGCCAACATCATTTTTGCCGTTCCATGTGTTCTGTTACTCCCCAAGCCTGCACAAAATTTAGTCATTTTATTCACATTTAGTTTCTTTTGTTTTTTATTAGCATATTTGGAATTGGAGTAATCAAAAGTAATTGAAAGTAAACAAGTTAGAGTAACCCTACCCAACCCTGTGCAGTAATTCAACATATTACTTACTCCTATACCAAAGATGCTAATTAAAGAAAAAATGAACTAAATATTAAAAGAAATTGATGGGATAATTTTTAATAGATTATTATTCATTTATTTCAATTTTATAATTAGAATGGGAATTAAAACTGTCTTAATGATATAGGGTTTCTACAGTTGAGTAAAATGTTTTACTTGCTTCAAAGAGTTCTATCAGCTTGTGAACCGCTCAACCATTCACCTGAGAAGAGAAGCCGCTGCATTGTTATGTTTATTTTTCTCTGTTATGTTTGGTGTTTCTTGTTTTTTGATGGTCTGTTTGATGTTTCTTGTTATGATGTCCTCTGGCAATGGTAAACTCTCCTTCCCTATGAACCCTCTGACTCAACTGTTTGCTATAAGATAGGGAAACTTTTGCAGTTCTGGTCAGGTGTGAATCAGGCTTTGACTGTGAGGTATCTCATTTGAAAAAAAAAATGGTGTCGCTTGTCTGTCTTATTTTGGGTTTTATTCTGAGATGTAAGGTAACAGACCTACAAAATTACTACATTTTGTTTAAGATAACCTTGATGTAACCTTGAAACAGGAAATAGATGATACCAAGATCTGGTAGTTGTTTGTAGTCCAACAAAATGCTGGTATTTTAACCGCGTAGTATAGTGTATTGAGCAAAAATGAAACTGTTTATGTTTTTGCAGATAGGTTATGCTGGTTTTAGTTCACATTACGAGCATATCAGGAACCCAATATTGTTCTAAACACACCAAAACACTTTCTAAATTTCTAAAACACTCTGGGACTTCTTGTCATCTCTCACTGTCTCTTAAGTGTCAGTAATTTGAAATATGATAGATAAAATGATTTTATGAGTCCATTATGTCTATGTAAAAAAGAGAAAAGTGTGAATGAGTGCATGGAGTGAATAAATGGATGCGTGAAAGGACGCCGTGGAAGTGGGCACAGGCTTCCAGTCATTAAATTGCATTCATCAATTCATTTCATGTTAATTCATTGGCTCATACTGGTTTGTTAATGTTGTCGCGGGTTCTTGTTAGTTTCATTTTAATTACATGGCACCTTTCTGTTGTTTCGTAACGTTTTTGATCCTGTTGTCATGTTTTGTGGGCAGGCACCTTGGGCAGCTCTGGGGGTGGAGGTGAAAGTGAGCGTGTGCGTGGAATGAATGAGACCAAAGAGAGAGAGAGGAGCTTACGGATATGGCGAATGTAAACATGTCAGGACCCACTCGCGTAGCGTTTCTCACAAGTTTCTTTGTGAAGAAGGGAAAGGATTGCACATACGTTCCGGTGGTCGCGGGAGCAGGTCACTCTGAACGCGGAAGTGGGACTTCCGTGGCGAAAGATGGCGGTGTAGGGAACGGAAAGAACGGGTCAGTAGCAGAGCAAAAACGTGGTCGGGATCAGAAACAAGTCGAAAGCCAGGAGAGGAGAGGAGAGTAGACGTGGTCAAGATAAAAAACGGATCGTTATTCGGGACGGGAGAACAAACGTGGTCGAGATCAAAACAGATCGTAGCGGGAGACAAACAGGAGCAAAAGGTGAAAGAGGGTTTGCCGTGTAAAAACAGAGCTTCGCAGACGGACCGACAAAAGGGGACTGACAGGACAGAGTTTAAATACTGACAGGGAGCCAATACGTCAAAAAGCTGCAGCTGGCGCCACACGGGCCGGGCCAATTGGGCGCCATGGCAACCGTGATAATACGAAGCTATGAGCAAATGAATGAGAAAAAGAATAAAAACAGTTAAAACTAACGTAAATACAACATAATCCTGCAATGACGTCCTTTTTCATGTAACTTAACAGGTATACAATTACATGTTTTTGGTATCCAGTTTACGTTATGCCGTTGTATATATTCCGTTACTCCCCAAGCCTGGCTAGCACACAACTGATGTGTGCTAGGAGTGTGCTCGAATGTGTGCGTGACACCGCCTGAACCAAAGCGTGGCAGTGTTAACCCGAGAGATTAGGAGAGAGCGGCGGAGGTTTAATAAAATCTCAAACGGGCCACGAGAAAGACCAGATAAGAGTTTTCTCATGGGCGGCGTTGTCTTTAATTAAAATTTAAGGCACTTTTACTCTCATGAAACTCAATTGCAAGCCTTAGGTGAATAATGAACTTGGGAATTAAGCTGTCACTGTACAGCTAGGAAGCTTTCAAATGGCCTTGTTTTGATCTGTTCAATTTTGGTGAACGTTAGATTTGAAGGAGAGGCCGGCAGGGTGGCTCGGTGGTTAGCGCATCCGCAACACAGTTCTGAGGTCATGAGTTCAAAACCAGCTACCCCCTTTCCTGTGCGGGGTTTGCATGTTCTCCCGTGCTTGCGTGGGTTTCCATGAGCACTCGGGTTTCCTCTCACATTCCAAAAAGGTTGATTGGCCAGTCCAAATTGTCCCTAGTAGTGAATGAGCAAGTGAGTTGTCTGTTTTTGCGTGCCCTGTCACTGGCTGGCAACCAGTTCAGGGTGTCCCCTTCCCTCTGCCAGGAGATACCTCAGATGGGCTCCTGTCACAGACCAGGAACAGAGACAGCATTTGTTTTACTCAGTTTTATTGGGAAGGAGAACAGGACTTGCATCCACGATCCGATGATCGTCGGTCACGGGTAGCAGATAGCAGGAACGAGGAATTGGCACATCGAGCGAAGGTAGTCGTTGACAGCGAGAAAAAAACAGGTCGATGGCCGGGGCGGAGGAACAAAAACATAAACGGGTCCAGAAAAGAGGACGGCAACGGGAATCAGACAGAAAAGAATAGAATAGAATAGAATAGAATATACCTTTATTGACATTGTTACAAATGGGCTAACATATTGTGACAACGAAATTGGGCATGACACTCCAGTTTTACACATTCATAGTGAGGTATGAGCAAGAAGATAAAGGAACAGAGAAGATAATGTTATAAGACAAGGGGGATAAGGCTATAGTTATAATTTACATGGTATTTACACAAGAAATGTCGGCATGTGGGATGTTACATACAGCATTGTCGTGATAACGTTGGTATCGTAACGGTTGTGCAATATTGCATTTGGTGCAAAGTCAGGGCAGGATAGAGTCGGAGAGTCACAAAAGCTTGCCTAGCTGGGAGCATAGGTTCGCAGACGATCTGATGGGTACTTTCAGGAAGACCAGAGTTTAAAAAGAGTCCAACAGCCAATCAGGGTCCGTGGCTGCCCTGCATCAGTAATCATGACAGTTCCAGCACCCCCGCGACCCTACTAAGGATAAG
This sequence comes from Urocampus carinirostris, assembly GCF_059441175.1. NCBI lineage: Eukaryota > Metazoa > Chordata > Actinopteri > Syngnathiformes > Syngnathidae > Urocampus > Urocampus carinirostris. Next base: position 60,228,923 of record NC_142350.1, read on the forward strand.
CGGTGCAGATAATGGATGGATGAAGGAGGAAAAGTTTTTCTCCTCCATGAGCTCAAAACAACATCCGGGTTGCGAGACATACAGTAAATGAGTAAAAAAACAGGCAGCGGAGGCAATTTAGTTTAGGTTTTTATTACAATAAAACAAATCATTTAAATATTTTAGACTTATGACTCTGGACAGAGCTGCTTACTGTCTACGTTCTTGGTGCTCAGGGTACCTGAAAAACACCAAAACTTAACGCAAGGCTTGGCAAAAAAATGAGATTAAGAATGGTGCAGACTGGTCACTTTGACTCTGTAATCTCTCTTCATTGTGCTTTTTAATACAGCGACATTCAGTGGTCAGATAATAAACACTGTCCTATTACACATTTATTATTAACTTTTTTGCCATCATGTTGTTTTGATGGCAAAAAAAAATGGGCAGGGCACCTGTATGATGCGGCAGGGGTAAACCAGTGAAAGCTGTCGGGCCCTGCTGTTGAACAGAAGAGTGTGTTATGTCACCCTGACCCGAGTGACATGGCCACTTTCTTGTGTCCCGTTTCTTGCGCTACCTAAAATTTAGATTCATTATTTACATTCCGATTGAAGTTCAGTTGAGAAGTCAGCCATTAATTCCTGAAAAGTCTTGAGCTTTGAGAATTCCCATTTTTCTTCTATTCTGCTGTTTGGATTGTTACTTGCAAAGAGAAAGAAGACAAAATTGATTATTTAGATGCTGCCACTATTAAAATTTAAATGTGTATAAATATAATAGAGGGGCTCTATTATTTAGTATCCACTTGCGTGCTGCTTTACAGTGAACTGCTTTAACGTTTGAAATTTAGGGATCATTTGACCCGTCATTATGTATTTACAACCTGAAGATGTCAGGACCAGGATGAAGACAGGACCCACTTGCGTTATGTTTCTCTTAGTTTTATTGGAAGAAAGGAAAGGGTTGCACTGAACCCGGAAGTGGGACTTCCGTAGCGAGCAGTGGTGGTGTCGGGAACGGAAAAAACGAGTCAGTTGTCACAGACCAGAAACAGGCACAGGACCCAGTAGCATTCGTTTACTCAGTTTTATTGATAAGAGGGAGATAAGGGCTTGCTTCCACGATCCGATAGTTGAAGGACAAGGGTAGCAGGTGGCACTTCCATGTCGAGCAGGGATGATCGTAGATTTGCAGGAATACTAGTCGTTAGCCGGGACGGGAGAGCAAGGGCGATATCGAGTTCGGGAACGAGGTCGGCAATAGGTATCAGGCAGGAAGCTGGGCAGAACAGGTCGGATGTCGGGATGGCAGAACAGGGCAGAATCGGGTCCAGAAACAGGTCGGCAACGGGTATCAGGCAGAAGAAAACAGGGCAGGAAAAATGTCGGACGGAATGAGCTTGCCTAGCTGGGAACATAGGGTCGCAACGATCTGACGGCTTCCTTTTAAAAGCCGGGGGTTTAAAAGGTGACTCTGAGCCAATCAGCAATCAGGGCTGTTGGCGCCAATTGGGCATTCACAGGTGCCCTGAATCAGCAATAATGACATGAAGGCGGAAGTGGGACTTGGCATGTGTTTTGCATGTGAGTCATTTTGTGCATAGCATAAGAATCTCTATTTTCCACACTATGGGTGGGCAAATTCCTCCTTCAACACACCTAAATGCAATGCTCAAGATTGTTATGTTATGTTTTTTGTCGTCATAGGTCCGACCCACAGAACATCCTTGGTCACTCTGTTAAAAAGGACAGTGTTTTTCTTCTTCAGGGTGGTTAAATCAACAAAAAGGTCGCGAGACGAGATTGGTATAAACAAGCGCTGGGTTGAGGTTTTTGTTAGGATAAAATAAGTAAAACAGAATATTCTGGGCTTGTGAGTACAGAACAAGGCTGTAATGGTTTCACAAGTCCTTTGACAATCATTTATATACCAAAAATGCAGAATATAGAAGTAAGTGGAAAATGCACAAGACACCAGCTTCACATCCATCCTTTGTTCAGACTTAATCCTGCTAATGGTTTTATAATACGTCAATTAGAACAACGTAACTGTCAGACCCACTTGCACTACGTTTCTCTCATTTTTATTGGGAAGAAAGGAAAGGATTGCACACACGATCCCGTGATCACTGGTCGCGGGAAGCAGGTCGCTCTGAACGCGGAAGTGGCAATTTCTTGGCAAGCCATGGCGGTGTCAGGAACAGAAAAAACGGGTCCAGAAACAGGTCGGCAACGGGTATCAGGCAGAAGAAAACAGTGCAGGAAAAATGTCTGACGGAATGAGGAGAGCAAAAAACGTGGTCGGGATCGGAAACGAGTCGAAAGCCTGGAGAGGAGAGTAGACGAGGTCAGGATTGACAAAAAGGCTCGAAGCTGGGGAACAGACGGAAGCCAAAACAGGTGTGAGTCAGGGTCGAAAAATGCTTGCCTAGAGTAAACTGAGGTTCGCAGACGGACTGACAACAGATGACAGAAGGGAGTGGGTCTAAATAGTGACAGGGAACCAATCAGATTCCGAGGCAGTTGGTGCCAAAGGAGCGGGCACAGGTGCATCACCTCGGTAATCATGACAGAAGAGTTTGTTGACAAAACTGCTCTCCTACATCCAGTTTGCGCTCCTGGTTTTGTTTCTTGCGATAGAGCGGCGACATGCTCAATCAATATGGATATCTCTCAGCTCGATTGGCACTATAAAACCAGTTGGGCTGCCAGAAGCTCAGTGGATGCACATCGATATCGATTACGGAGTAGTGGAGCAAATAATGATCCCCGCACTACGGCCAAAAAACCTTTTCAGGCAAGTCCGTCGTGGAAAAAAAGACTACTCCATTTTTTCTACCGCCCCATAAAGAGATAATCACTCTCGTCTAATTCTATTTAACTCTAGTGTGCCCTCATTTTTTGCACATTTGTGTAATTGTTGTAGTGATATAATAATGCGGGAATGGTGTGTGTGTGTGTGTATGGTTGTGCACTCAGGGCGGCGCATACTTTCTCTTGCTCTGAAGTCTAATGGGAAGTCCTGCTGAAATATTCATAGTGTCACATTAAGTTTGCAATATTTTCACTGGAAAACAGGCGGGATCAGACCTTAGCTAGCTTGGCCTTTAGCGTCACACAGTCTCACGAACCGTCTGTCACGTTATTTATTTTAATGTATTTAGCATAAATTCACCAAGAAGGCCGCCATCTTGCAATATGTAGCTGCAGACGTCTATGTGTTGACTCCACTGAGGAGTACAATATTTCAAAGTTTAAGTGTTACTTTTCTGATTTTACTGTAGATTTCCAAGATTTTATTATGTTATAAACATTTTTGTAGTAAAAATCCATTCATCATCTGCACCCTTTATCCTCAGTAGGGACTCGGGGGTGCTAGAGCCCATCCCAGCTGTCTTTTCGGACAGTGGGCAGGGGACACCCTGAACTGGTTGCCAGCCAGTCGCAGGACACACAGAGACAGACGACTCATTCGTTCATCCACACCTAGGGACAATTTGGACCGGCTAATTAACCTGAAATGCATGTTTTTGGAAAATCAGAGGAAACCGGAGTGCCAGGAGGAAACCCACGTAAGCACGGGGAGAAAATGCAAACTCTACACCGGAGGTTCGATCTCATGACCTCAGAACTGTGCCGCACATGCGCTAACCACTGCCCCGCCGTGCTGCCCATGTTTAGATTTAGATTTTCAAAATCACTGAATTACCATATTATATTATGAAAATTATTCATACAATTAGTATGTATTACTGTGCTTAGTGTCTGCAGAAGCAGAATGAGGTACGCAATTCACTTGCTTCAAGGCAGAGGGGGATAGTGAGACCAAGGATTCTCAGCCCCAAACAATAGAATTAGTGATAGTATTAGCAAGTCAGTAGCAAGTCAAGCCATCCAGATTTTTTTTCTCACTGCAAGGCTTTTTTTTTCATAATGGAGGATTACCTATTTATTGATGGTTTTATTCAAGACTTCATTTTTAGGTTGAGGTTAGAAAATACAACTTTTTTTTCTTTCTATTTGACAAGTTATCCATTATTACTATCTGCACCGCTTATCTTTAGTAGGGTAGCGCCCTGTTGGAGCCCATCCCAGCTATCTTCGGGCAGTGGGCAGGGGACACCCTGAACTGGTAACCGGCCAGTCGCAGGACACACAGGGACAGGCGACTCACTCGTTCATCCACACCTAGGGACAATTTGGACCAGCCAATTAACCTGACATGTATGTTTTTGGAATGTGGGAAGAAACCGGAGAGTCCGGAGGAAACCCACGCAAGCACAAGAACATGCAAACTCCACACAGGAAGGTTCGATTTGACAGGTTATATATTCCTCTATTTCTCTACCAATCAAATTATGGATAAGACAAATGTTCATTTATTTGTAAATCTGTCAAGACCAGAACAGAAGTAGGACCCAGATGCGTAACATTACTCACAGGTTGTATTGAAATATAGAGGAAAGGCAGCGCCAGCGATCCGGCGCTCGCTGCATGCGGGAAGCAAGCCGCTCACGGGATCGGAACGTGTTCCGAATGCGGAAGTGGATCTTCCGGAGCGGGAGATCGTAGCGTAGTTAGATGGAAAAACAGGTCGTTAGCCGGGACGGGCGATCAAAATGTGGTCGGGGTCAAAAACGGGTCGTAGAAGGAGACAAACGGGGAAATCAGGAACGGACGAGTGGAAAACAGGTGACAAAATGGGACCGACCTAAGAGTCAAAAACACTTGTGAAAACAGAGGTTTGCTGACGGACTGACAACAGGCGAGTGAAAGGGCTGAGCTTAAGTAGGACGGGGAACCAATCAGGTAGCCAGCAGCAGCTGGCGCCAAACGAGCGGGTACAAGTGAATTTAATGACTCATCATGACAAAATCTGACTATACCTTACAAGACACAAACCACTTCATTGGTATAAAATACAGTAATGCCAAGTAGCTCAAACATGTTACATGAATGAATAATATTCTATATGATAGAACAAGAAAGACGACACCATGGACACAAACTTGCAATCTTTTACAGCCATATGTGACATTCAACTAGCCGGGCTTTTAAATGCCACACTTTTGCTTCATCCTGCTAGGTTTTTTAAACCACCATTTCATAGCATTTGTTTTGTTTTTCAAAATAGCATCATTATTTCTTCTACTCTCTGCTGTTGTTCCGCACGTCACATCACATCTTGATGTGTATTTTCCTCCCCGGCCTCTGACGGTCCCTTCGTTTGCTTGGTGTCCTGGAGCACTGTGCTTTGTTCAGCCAAGTGGAAAGACAAACTGTCCCGGGATCAATGAGGACGCCATTCCAGCCACGCGAATCCCGTTGACCTTCCTCCTTCTTATTTCTAAAACCTTCTTTTAGTTCCCATCCTTTTGCAACATCCCAGAAAGCCCCATGTTGGCTCTCATTCTTCCTGTTATCGCCATCTCCTTCCAATGCATTGCTGAAAGACGCTGTCCATTTATTGGCTCTTCCCTGGCTAATACAACTTCATCAATACAAAGTCCAGTTGGCATTCCTGTGAAATATACTGTGTTTATTTATGGCATGCCGGTGCCGATATGAGTCCAGTTGTGTGCACGTATTCGTGGGGGAAATAAGCATTACTGAGCCATATGACTAATGTGCAATACTCCCAGAAGCTCGAGGCAATAAGAGCACTGTTAGACAGGAAGGAGGCGGCAATCCACTTAAACAATGACTGAGCAGAACGCGTTCTCGGCATCTCAGTGCTCATCATGTGGCTGGCGCGCCAAGTAATGCGAGGATACCTGAAAGTCCTTCCTTTATCAGTGGTACATTGTCTTAAAAGTTTTTCATTTTAAGAATGGTTGCTGAAAACTGGTAGCCTTTCACATGAATAGCCTCAACTTCAAAAAGGTTGTTGATACTTGTTGTAGTAGGTTGTTGAAAGCAAAAAGAAGATGTTGTTTTTTAGAATGCTTAAACAGTTAATATTTTTTAGAGAGGACGTCATTGGGCGTCGCCCCAAAATATACGCAGAGACGAAATATGGCAGAGAGGGAACGCTCTTTATTGCAACCGATCATTCATCCACGTTCGTTGTCCGTCCGAGAAACGCTGATGTTTTTCTCAGAATCTATAGTGTTTTTTTCGGAATCAACTCGCTTAGTTAGCAACTTGTGATTCCTTGTATCAACATAGTCGCATAACATCCTGCCAGATGTCTGTTGTCAGCTCTGTTGTCAGCTCAAAGCTGACTTACAGTTAATCCACAACACTATGTCAAAAACCTACTCAGGGTGGTGCGTAAGAAAAGTGCAAAACAAATAGAATGGTACAGAAACCAGTGGTATTTTATCCGAGCAGGGTTCAATGCACAAGGAGTCAGGTAGTGAGGCAACTATTGTTATCATAGAGGAAGGCAAGAGGTTGATGTTCCAGTAAACCCAAGCTTCTGAGTTGATAGTCAAAAGTTTGTCAGGCAGTATTTGTGTGGGGTCTAACTCGACCTTTCACATGTGGGAAAGCTATTTACAAGTTGCTAATGCTAAAAAAGATACACCAGGCATTCAACTTGTTACAACTGGCAGTTGTAGAGGGGGAGGGGCCAGAAGAGGAGGTAGCTTACGTCCATCTCTTTGGTCGCACTCCCAACTCTGGGGGGCCCTTCACCCACCAAACTGCATCTATTTAGGCAGAACAAAGAAAGAGAAAGAAAGAAACGCCCATTTGGGCGGTACAAATATTTGAAACAGAAACGTGATATTATCTGGTTTAGATATACACATTTTTTGGGGAAGTATGCTAAGCCCACCTTACAATTTGTGATTGGGAAGGAGAGGCAAGGGTCTAGTACACTGCAATAACAAATAACTGGGACAAAAGTGCTTGAGACGTGACATGGAAGACAACAAACTAGCAGAGAGCCAAGGAGAGAAAGTTCAAATAGTTACAAGGGAGAGTCGTGATAGGAGGGAAATCAAGACAAGTGGCCACAACTGTGAGGGGTAAGATTAAGAGACCAAATAGGAAGCCTAGTGCAGGGGCTGACATACTCTCCCCATTCTGAGTCACGGTGTAATCAGTGGAACCTTCTACACTCCTTGGATAGCGATGCCACTGCTCTTATCATCTTCCACAATAAAAACAGTTTGGCTGGGTCAAAATTCATGTCCCCTGGCCTTTCAAAAACTGCAAAGCTCTACGATGGGAGTGGGGCGTGGGTGGGGGATTGTGGGGAGTGGTGGGGGAAATACTTAAATCCCACAATGCTCTTTCTTTTGGAAAAATGAGGCAGCCATGGCTTTGGGGGCTTTGTCTAAATGTAGCCTAAGTAACAGATGGGCAGCTATTTAGTGCATGCCTGAGAAAAGATCTACAGACACGTTCGTATATCGTTCGTAAGTTTAATTTGTTCGTAAGTTTCTTCACTGCTATATTTTGTAGGTTTAAGGTTTATATAAGTATGTTTAAGGCTTGTATAAGTAACCTGTATTGTTTTGTATTAAAAAATAACCATTTCATGAAATAATATACTCTATAAAGATAAATAAAGTTAAGTGTAACTTACTATTGGAAGATAAGCTTCAAGAGGACCTCCTCCGTGGTAAAACGTGTCCGAAAAAAAGCCTTCCAACCATTTTCTCAACCGCATCAAGCTTTCTTATTCCACTTTCATTTCAAAATAAACTGCTCGCCTCTTCTTTACACTTTACACCAACCATATTGAATGGATGCACGAGATATTAAACAATAAAAATGTCAAAGTTCTTAGCGCGCTAGAGATAGTATTGACATAGAATGTTTACACACGATCTAGGAAGAGGAAGCGGCAGAAAGAAGCACTACAATAATGTCCTGTACTCGGAAAAAGGTGCACAAAATACAAAATCTAACTTACAACAATGTCCAGATATTTTTCGACATCATGAAAAAAATGTTCGTATCTACCGTGTTACCTAAGTCGAATAGTCGTAGGTAGGGGAGCATCTGTAGTTATATTCTCAAAACTTTATTTTTATTCAGGTAAAATATGTATGCACGCATGTAAGAATAGGTGTTAGTTAAATTTGAGGTGCGGCAATTGAAAACTTAAGGCTGCAATCATAACTTTAAGCCAGGAGATGGCCACAGAGTAACACATGACTTGCCCACAAGTACATGCATTTTTTAGACGTGCTCGAATAAACTCTTCTTTTTTCATCTTTTCGGGGGTTTGTTTCGCCCTGAACAGGCCCGATAAAAGTAAGATAGGAAGGATGTAGGCGCAATGGAAAATAAAGCATAAAACCTCTTTGAACTTAGTTGGGCATTGTTAACACTAAACTTTCCTCATTAAAAAAAATATATTTTCTATCAATAAACTTGTGGTTAACGCTAGTCGCCACTTGTGAGGGTCCTTTCTCAAGGTTTCTCTTTTTCCTCACGCTGAGGTTTTGAGTTGTTCCTTGCCCGCATGTTGGTTGAAGATCAGGTAATTGTGTCATTGTAATCCTGTGCAGTCCTTTGAGACACGTTTGTGATTAAGGGCTATATAAATAAATGGGACTTGACTTGACTTGACTATTCGTTTGGGTCCTGATTCCGTTCTGGTCATGACAATTTTAGGCATTGATTTCCTCAACTCTGTTTGAAAGATGTCGTTATGATGGTTCTGTCACGAGGCGTGGTGGAGTGGAAGGAGTGATCGGACCGGAACGGAGGCAGGAGGCAGGAAGGGAGAACTCAATTGCGTAACGATCCAAAACTTTTATTCACCAAAATAAAAGTTGTCCAAAACTCTGGGACATGACAAAACAAACAGTTGTTTCTTCCAACTCAACTAAACAGGACAAGGCATAACAGAACGGACAATGTTTAAAACTAAAACAGGACAAGGCATAACAGACCGGGGAATGTGTAATGAGCCAGCGCCCGCCAAACCCACAACCCAGCCTTAAGTAGCAGACCAGCAATCAGCTGATCTGCTACAGCTTGAGTTCGGGGGCGCGGCAGACTGGTCGCCACGGCGACTGTGACAGGTTCACTAAGAAAAATGATTCCATACTTAATATCAGCAAAATGCTGTGCTTTCAGCAATATAAGAAAATGTAAGTCCTGTATTATTTTTCTTATCTTATTCAAAATTATTCTTAAATAAGTCTTAAAAAAGAAAAAATGCAAATTTTACTCTGGATTCTCTTTTATTTGATTTGTTTCATTCATTTTTCTAACTGAACTGTTTACCTTACAGTATATTGTTATCAAAAACCTTAGAACACAGGTGTCAAACAGGCGGCCCGCGGGCCACATCAGGCCCGCTAAGGGATTGAATCCGGCCCGCGAGACAACACTCAGAGAAGCGCAAGAGAAAAACGAGCTGCAGGTTGAAATATGGCAACTTAATGTTGCCAAAACCAGGTGCCTCTTGCAAAGACGCTGTACTTGTATTTATTTTTATTTCTGTCTCTCTCTCTCCCTCTTTTCAACCCCTTTTCTCCCACTCTCTATTCTCTTTCACTCTCTTTTTCTCCTCCTTTGTTGCTCTTTGTCTCTTTCTCTCTCTGTGTCTTTTTAACTTCTTTCGCTCTAACTTCCTTTTTTTTCTCTTTTCTCTTTCTCCCTACCCTTTGCGCTTTCTTTTCTCTTTTCTCTCCTTCTGTCTTTTCTATTTCTCTTTGAATTTCTTTCTTTCTCTACCTTTTTTCCCCCTCTCGCACGACTTCTCTTTTTATCACTTTTGTTTCTCACGCTTTCTCTTTTTCTCTCACTTTTTCTTTCTTTGTCCCACCCTCTCTCCTTTTCCCTCCCTCTTTCTCTTATTTCTTTATCTCTCTTTTTCTTTCTCTTTAATCTACTAGCCCGGCCCCCCACACAATGTTTGTTCTATCGTGTGGCCCCCGAGTTCAAATGAGTTTGACACCCCTGCCTTAGAATTTCCAGCGTATTGTCCCCACAGTCTTGCTGAGGTTATATCTATTAAAACAAATTCACACAAATGTTCTATAGGAAACCCAACCGTACGAGATAACGTTTAAAGAAAATAGTCGTGCTATAAATAGTACTCAGCTTTTCATACCTTTTCTTGTATGATTTCCTTGCGAAAACAGAACGCCATTATAAAATTGTGTGATCCTATTAAGAAGTCATTACGTCCACTCGTAGTACCTGAATCAGTCATCGCAATCGATGTTTGTTTTCCTGTAAGGCCTTTAAAAGCTTCCGATTGCAGTGTTGGGATTGTAACCCTGTAAACCAGGGGTGTCAAATAGGCGGCCCGCGGGAGGCATCAGGCCCGCTAAGGGATTGGATCCGGCCCGTGAGATAACAGAGAGGGAAGCGCAAGAGAAAATCGAGCTGCAGGTGGAAATTTATCATTGATGCTGCCAAAGCCAGGTGCCTCTCACCAACGCTATAATTGTATTTTTTCTCTCTCTCTCTCTCTCTCTCTCAATTGCTCTCTCTCTCTCTCTCTCGTTCTCTCTCTCTCTATTACTCTCTCTCTCTCTCTCTCTCTCTCTATTGCCCTCTCTCTCTCTAGATTGCTCTCTCTCTCTCTCTCTCTCTCTCTCTATTGCTCTCTCTCTCTCTATTGCTCTCTCTCTCTCTCTCTATTGCTCTCTTTCTCTCTCTCTCTCTCTTCTCTCTTGCTCACCCTGTCTCTCTTGCTCTCTCTCTCTCTCTCTTTCTCTCTCCCTTGCTTTTTTTCTCTCTCTTTCTCTATCTTGATTTTTGCTTTCTTTCTTTCTCTTTCTCGCTTGCTTTTCGATTTCTCTCTCCCTCGCTTTCTCTCTCTCTCCTTCTTGCCTTTTGCTTTCTCCCTCTCTCACTTCTCTCTCTCTCTCTCACCTGCTCACTTTCCTCTCTCTAGCTTTTCACATTCTCTCTCTCTCTTTTTCTCTCTTTCTCTCTATCTCTCTCTCTCTCTCTCTCTCTCTCTCGCTTTCCCTCTCGCTATCGCTTTTCCCCCTCTCTCTCTCTTGCTCTTGCTTTTTGCTTTCTCTCTCTATCTCGCTTGCTTTTCACTCTCTCTCTCTCTCCCTTTCTCTCTCTCGCTTTCTTTCTCTCTCGCTCTCGCTTTTCTCTCTCTCTCTCTCTCTCTCTCTCTTTTGCTCTCACTTTCCTCTCTCGGTTGCTTTTTGCTCTCTCTCACTCTCGCTTTTCGCTCTCTTTTGCTCTTGCTTTTCTTTCTCTCTCTCACTCTCGCTTTTCTCTCTCTCTCTTGCTTTTCTCTTTCTCCCTTTCTATCTCTCTATCTCTCACTTGATCTCTCTCTTTTCGCTCTCTTGCTCTCTTTCTTTCCCGCTCTTCTCTCTCTCTCTTTTTCTCTCTTTCTCTCTCTCTCTCTCTCTCTCTCTTTCTTTTCCCTTCTCCCTTTTTCTCTTCACTCTCTCTAGCTCTTGCTTTCCCCTTCTCTTTTTTTCTTTCTCTCTCTCGCTTTCCCCTTCTCTCTTTCCCTCTAATCTATTAGTCCGGCCCATGAGAGAATGCTTGTTCTATCATGTGGCCCCTGAGTTAAAATAAGTTTGACACCCCCGCTGTAAACAGTAAGGAGAGAAAGTGTGAGGTCATCACGACAACGAGAAGGCAGGAAGCGGTTGCGTTTTCAGGGAAACGCATCGGCGATGCTTAATGCTCGTCAAGCTGCACTCCAACCCGGTTTAATAGGTTCTTTCTTTGCAGGCAGCCTGGGGGCCGACACGGAAGAGCGATTGGTGGAACATCTCTTGAATCCCGCCCACTACAACAAGCTCATCCGTCCTGCCACCAACGGCTCCGAGCTGGTGACCGTGCAGCTCATGGTGTCGCTGGCCCAACTCATCAGTGTGGTGAGCGTGAACATCTATTATTTTTGTCACAGTTGCCATGGCGCCCAATTGGCCCCGCCCTCGTGGCGCCAGCTGCGGCTCGTTGACAGATTGGATTTCTATTTAAGCTCAGTGCTCTCACTTTTCCTTCGTCAGTCCGTCAACTAACGTCTGCCCCGCAAGACGTGGGTTCTGACTCGGTCCTGTTTCCTCTGGTATTTCCTGTCCGGTATTGTTCCCGTTTATTTTGTCCTGTTTAATATCGGTTTCCAGTTTTGTTCCTGTCTATTTTTTTCCTGCTTATTATTCTCTCCGGTTTTCGTTCCCGTCTAGTTTGTCCTGTTTTATTTCGATATCCTGTTTCAGTATCACTCCTGTCCTGTCCGGTTTCAACCCCTCTGTCTAAAATCTGGTCGGAAAATTGGTATCGATCTCCTTTTAACTCGAGGGCCACACGATTGAACAAACATTCTGTCGGGGGCCGGACTAGTAGATTAAAGAGAAAGAAAAAGAGATAAAGAAATAAGAGAAAGAGGGAGGGAAAAGGAGAGAGGGCAGGACAAAGAAAGAAAAAGAGAGGGAGAGAGCGTGAGAAACAAAAGATAAAAAGTCGTGAAAGAGGGGGAAAAAAAGGGAGAGGAAGAAAGAAATCCAAAGAGAAATAGAAAGACAGGAGAGAAAAGAGAAAAGAAAGCAAGAAGGGTATGAAGAGAGAAAAAGGATAGAGAGAAAATGAAAAAGGAAGTTAGAACAAAAGAGGTTAAAAGACACAGAGCGAGAGAGAGACAAAGAGCAACAAAGGAAGAGAAAAAGAGAGACACAGAGAGTGAAAGAGAGAGACAGAGTGGGAGAAAAGGGGTGGAAAAGAAAGAGCGAGGGAGAGAGAGAGAAGGAGAAATAAATATAAGTACAGTGTCTCTGTGAGAGGCACCTGCTTTTGGCAACATCAAGTTGACATATTTCAACCTGCAGCTTGTTTTTCTCTTGCGCTTCTCTGAGTGTTGTTTCGCAGGCCGGATTTAATCCCTTAGCGGGCCTGATCTGGCCCCCGGGCCGCCTGTTTGACACCTGTGATCTAAGGCATAAGACTGACGTACCTGTCAATTTGTACGTTTTCCTTGTACGGTGGTGTTAAAGTTAACCATTATAAAAACTCTATGGTGGCTTTATTACCCAAGTAAAAACAGATATTAGCTATAAAACTACTTCGTGGTAGCCGCAGCGCCATGCTCATCCGGCTGTGTCTCTCGGCGAACTGGAACTACCACTCCGTAGGCGTGGTTTATTATTCGTCAGTAGAAAACAGGAAAAGGAACACACACATGAGCACGACTTCACAATAAAAGAATATAAGATTGATAAACGTATAAAAGATGTAATTAGACTGATGATTGAAACGTTACTTTATGTGTGTGTGTGTGAGAAAGATTGTTTTTATATTTAGGAATATAAAAATTGAATTCTGAGAAATGCACATATCCAAAACGGCCAACTTTACAGGTGGTACCTCTTTATAGAATAGAATAGAATAGAATATACCTTTAGTATCATTGTTACAAAATGGGTTGAACATATTGTGACAACAAAATTGGACGTGGCACTCCAGGCTCACATTTAACAGTGAGGATAAAAGAAAACAAAGAAGATTAAGGAACAAAGAAGATAACGGTTATAATTTACACAATATTTACCGTAAATTCCGGACTATAGAGCGCACCTGTATATAAGCCGCATGCGCCCACATTAAGAAAATGTAACACAAACACAAAATTAACCCAAACCCGACTTTAAGTCTCGCGATTGAAACTGAATGTCCTTCATAAAAGTACACAGTCCAAAAATCACAGCCGGCAAAATGAACGGAAAATTATACCGGTACTTAAGGTTCGATGCAGACCTGCAGAGTCCGGGTCCCATTGAAAGTAATCCAAGGAAAAAAGTGTATATTTCCAAAGATAAGGGTGGGAAAAATATATATCCACTATTGTCCGCCGTGTCCACAAACAGGTCTCACCTTTACCTCACTTCCCGTCACCTCGCGTTTGTTACGCCGCTTCTTTTTTATTCGCCTGTGCAAAACATATCAGAATAAGTGTCTAAAATAAATACATTACAAAAATATACAGTTGCAAATACATATTATACATGGTTACACATATTTACAAGGAAAGACGGTAAACCGAAAGAGTTTTCAAAGCTTTGATAATAATAATACATTCATCCCAAACGGTGCCTGTGACAGTGCAGTTAGTGGTAGCAACACGCTAGCAGCACGCTCCCAACACAGTAAACCGGTCTGTTAAAAAAGCATACGTACTTGTAAAAATCACAGTGAACCATCCTCATCTTCCTCCTTAGAACTGAAGCCATCAAAGTTGTCTTCCTTAGTGTCGGAAAAGAAACTTTGTCATGTAGACGTCGTCCCACGCTCCTTTATTCCAAAACATGCTAGCAACACGCTCGCTCCTTCTTTATCGGACTGCTCGATTGCTTTTAGCTTGAAAGCTGCATCATGCGCGTTTCTTTTTGCATTTTGCATGATGAGGGTATGTTTACGCTAATTTCATTTATGCACAAGCCAAGAAGTTGCAGTCTTCCTCGGCGCATATATTCCACCGGTCTAAATCTTACCTTTTGTACTCGAGCGCCGCTGGTGGCCGTTAGAAAAATTACATAAATTGGCCGCATCACTGAATAAGCCGCATCACTGAATAAGCCGCAGGGTTGAACATTTGGGAAAAAAGTAGCGGCTTATAGTCCGGAATTTACGGTACACAAGAAGTGTGGGCTTGTAGGATGTTACATACAGTTTGGGGATCGTATTAGTGCAATATGCGGTAGTGCAAAAATAGGCATCATTGTGCAAAATGAGCATAGGCATGAATACAATTTTACATCTGTGTCAGGTAGTGTGTTTGCAAGAGTTTCAGTTTTTTGTGTGGTGTGTGTTAAAGGTGGTGATGGCTCTGGGGAAGAAACTGTCTCTGAGTCTGTTTGTTTTTGTTTTGTGTGACCTGTAGCATCTGCCGGAAGGCAGCAGGTCAAAGAGGTGGTGAGAAAAGCCCTTGATGATGTTTTCAGTACACACGTTTTTTTAAAACAAAAATCTACCCGATTTACGAAGGAAAAACCAGTTTACGAGCAGTCCCAGAGGCTACCATTAGAGACCAGACACCACTCATGACTGTCCACCACGTCAGCTCAGTAGAGTTTTAGGGTTCAAACCTGTGCTTAACATCCTAAAAAATAATTCAATTTTGATGTTTTCAAGAATTAAGAAGTGCTTGAATTCTGGGTGAAGTGCTTGTAAATGCTTGAAATTGCTTCTGTGTTTCACAATAAAACAGCTTAAAAATGACGCAGACACTGCTCTCTGGAGGCTGCGCTTTGCCATTGCTTTACTTACCTTGTAATTAACGGCAGCCGGCATTAGTTTGTATGGCATTTTCCTATGAAGCGTCATCGTCCCCTATGGATCGCCATCAAGTGTACAGGTGCATGCTTCACCTAGACGGGGCACTATGAATGTGTATTAGTGCAAGGATTACGTGTCATATATGGATATTATTGTAGGCCTTGCAAAAAAATGAAGGTAGTGTTTCCCAGTGATTATTTGCATTGGGAAAAAAAAAGCTACATATTACCCATATTTCACCAAACACCCATATGGATTCTGATTCAGATATACTTTATTGTCACCGTGTATACAGATCGAAATGTCGATACATCTGACCCGCACAGTTTCCTTGAATGTACAGATAAAAATAAAATGTTGTATTGAGTTGGAGTGTTGAAGTACTGATATTATGCTAAATATTTATAGCTATGTATAGTATTATACAGTAGTGCAAAGAGTGCAAGAGGAGCAGCTAACCAGATGTGCAAAATGGGCAGTCAAGTAAACAATAACAATAACACTGGAGTATGAACAAATGTGCAAAGGAGTGGCCAGGTATAAGAGAACTCCCAGTAGTGCAAAAAAGACGGTTTTGTTTCAAAAATGTTTACAAACTATTGTTCATATTCACAAACATATTCCCAATTGGAGAGGATTGTGTTTTTGTGCGTACATAGTCAGTCTTGCTTTGAGTAAACAGGTGCCACGTTGTGTTTGTACAATTTATCAGCAGGGTTGGGTAGGGTTACTTTAACTTGATTACTTTCAATTACTTTTGGATTACTCCAATACCAAATATGCTAATAAAACACAAAAGAAACTGAATATGAATAAAATGACTAAATTTTGTGCAGGCTTGGGGAGTAACAGAATACATGGAACGGCAAAAATGATGTTGGCAAGCGGTTTGGATTTATTTTCAGTTTGTTTCTGTCGTATTATATGTTAGTTTTGCCGGAGATCAAAGAGATCAAAGCCAGGAGAGAAAGCTTACCACGTGTTGTGAGTCATCATTTTTTTTAAATATTTAGTTTCTTTTGTCTTTTATTAGCATATTTGGTATTGGAGTAATCCAAAAGTAATTGAAAGTAATCAAAGTAACCCTACTCAACCCTGTTTATCAGCACATTATAAGGGGAATTGCAATCATTAATAAAGGGAGTAATCGGCTGAGGTTGACAGGTATCGAATGGGGGATTAGGGATCGTCAGTAAAGGTCCTTTTTATCCATAACGTTTCTTCTACTACACTGCCCCCCGAATTAACCAGCTTTCCACATATTATGCTGCATTAAATTGGTACAAAATGGTCCTTAATTTGTGATAACTGAGAATTAATGATCATCAACTGATGCAGACTGCTACATGGTGCTTAAATGGATTTCCCCGACTGCAAAAAGTGATTTGTGGTCAGCTCTTATAGCGAGAGCTGAAAATGAGGCGGTCTAATGATGTAAATCCCAGGAAATTCCAAGTCGAGTGCTAATTAACCAGGTGGAATATCATTTCTTCCCACTTTTGATTGATTTTGGCACAGAATGTGAGATCCCTGTGAATACGGTTTAAAACCCCTAATTGAATAAAGCTATATAACATCTTTGTGTATATAGGGAATTTTCCTCATAGACAAAACATTTGTTTTAAAGCAAATTATCAAATTTTGCTGCTGTACATCAAATTTTTGATTGCTCACGATTTGAGTAAGTAATCTTGGAGGAGTTTGTCAAGGTTTGAGTTCTGCATTTCAGAGTCATGTCCTGCACGGTTGTCATGGCGCCCAGCTGGCCCCGCCCCTTGACGCCGGCTGAGACGGATTGGACTGATTGCTTTTGGAGTACCTAAACGCTCCTTGTGGGACTGCTCGTTGCCAGACCATTGCTTTACCTTGTTGAAGACCTGTTCATGCCTGTTTAATCTGAGTAATGCCTAGATTGTAATTTTGCCTGCCTTTGAACCTGCTTTGTTTTGTTTCTTGTCCGTTTGTGTGTTGGACAACTTTTATTTCTCAATTAAAGTGACAGATCGGCTATGCAAATGAGTTCCCACTTCCTGCTTCCCGGCCCGTTTCTTGACATTCACCAGGAATTACAGACTTTGGGGCAGGGATTTTGTCATTCTTCACAACTCCCAAGTTAAGGTGGTATTGTGAAAGTGTTGTTTGAGTACAGATTAGTGCATAATTTTAAGTATCTTTAAAAAATCCAAACTTGAAAAAAGGTATAAAAGGGGCACTGTTTGGTCTTTGGCCCTGAATTAAACCTAGTGTTTCTTTCAAGTTTTGAGTTTTTCCTCGCCCTCATGTAGGTTTTAGATCAGGGGATGGTGAAATAATAGTCTGTAGTTTGCAATAATCTGTGGTCTGTGCAGCCCTTTGAGACTCGTTGTGATTAAGGGCGTCACAAATAAACATGACTTGACTTGACTTGACTTACTTTCAGACCAAATAGGAAATCAGGGAAGGTTACTGACTGTGTTGCATGGACTGTTATAAAACATAACCACCACTAGCTTGGCCGCTATATATTAAGTCCCTGTTGTTGATTAATTATGGCCATATTCCTTCGAATGTTGTGATTTGCTTGCCTTCTTTGTATTTCCTGATAATTGCGAGCTTCATTTTCATAGTAATCATGTTTTTGGCTTTTCTTTTAGTTTCGATGTAAACCTTGTGATCCTTAGCCAATAAATACAGGACAAAGAGACATATGAGGATTTTTTTGACAACCGATTTGTTGTTGGTGTTGTATAGTGGTAAAGAATCCGTAACGAGGGGCTGGAAAAACATCATCTTCCACACTGTATAGTGAATATGTCACAAGACTGGGTCGCTATATCCCTGCTGTCTACTGTAATATTACTGCCTTGATTATCGATCACTTATGGCCATGTTCCTTAGCAAAAGTAGCGGTACTTGTGTAATGTTTACATTATTTAATATCCATTCAATATGTGGACTGAGCAATTCGGGAAAAACACTGGACTGTGTGTAATGTAAGATCAAACATCAAACATTCTGGTTGTATCCACCAACTCTGTTTGTCCCTCACCCACCTCCCCACCCCCGAAGGAGAACAAAGCCTACTTACAATAAAGACAGTTAGTTCTTTGTTCCTTTATCTCTTTGTTTCCTTATCATCACTGTAAATGTGGAACTGGAGTCGTCCAATTTCGTTGTCACAGCATATCCCATGTTGTAACAATGACAATAAAGGCATATTCTATTCTATTCTATTATATTTGAAGCTTTATTTCCATGGTTATTATGTTTTACTCCTACCTTTAGCATTCCTACAAGGCTTGGGACCCATAGCCAATAAATAAATTACAGAAGAAAGAAAATCAGTAAGGCATTATATTAACTGGCAGTTTAGAAACATATGAGACGTTTTTGGGGTACAAATCTGTTCTTGATGTCATATGGTGAAGTCAATGCTGTAACCAGGAGCCGAGATAACATTTTTCCACAACGTAAGGTGAAAATCTAGTAAGGTGGGGCACTGAATCCCAGGGGGTCTACTCTAATATTACTGTTCTGATTGTGAAATATACTGTATGCTCTCATAAGATCTCCATTCCTGGGTACAGGCCACAAAAACACCGAAGAGCAAGGTATTATTTTACAATGCTCATAAAGTTGCCACACTTATCTCTTGTTTTTCTTCCGCAGCATGAACGGGAGCAGGTGATGACCACAAATGTCTGGCTGACACAGGTGACCCTTCACTCTTGAATACACAAACATGAGCACTGACATTAAGTTTAATGAGGTGAAAAATTGCTGAGCATTTTCCTTGTTTGGACCTTCTCGTATGTCAACACAGAAAGAAATGTGAGCGCAGACAAATGCGACTGCTCAGTAAATTGATCGTAAACTGTTCAAGTCGTTCATAGGTTCACACTGTAGGGAAATCAGTTATATTTGCAACTGTATTCCATACCTGTCAAGCTCCAGGCCTCCATGCCATTACAAACTGTCGTAGTTTCCCTTACAAAATACAAAATAATCTTACACCAGATTTTTTTTTCCAAATGTGTTATTTATGTAGTTTAACAAGGTTTATTGTACATGTGTCAGAAGGACCAGAACAGAACAGGAAACCCCAGAGCGTTCGTTACAGTTCTTTATTTAGGGAAGCGTACAGGGCTAGCGGGAGACGCGATGGCTGTCGGACGTCAGCAGCGGAGCCGGGAAGGTAGCTTCGGAACACGTAGCCAACCGGAGTGCGGAAGTCTAGCAGGTCAAGTTTACCGGGGCTGGAGAGAAGATCGTAGCATGGGACGGAAGCAGGTCGGATCGGAGGCAGGCAGAATCAGGTAAACAGATCAAGACGGAACAGGTAATCAGGAGAGTCATACAGGGTACAAACGTAATGCTCAGACGAAGAGGTCTGGGCGTAGCGTGCTTAAGAAGGGA
The DNA here is from genome assembly GCF_059441175.1 of Urocampus carinirostris. NCBI lineage: Eukaryota > Metazoa > Chordata > Actinopteri > Syngnathiformes > Syngnathidae > Urocampus > Urocampus carinirostris. The sequence goes on from NC_142350.1 coordinate 60,248,467, forward strand.
AAATCAGCCAATCAGAGGGCGTCCACGTGATTGCTCCAGGTGACTCGAGTTAGCAATCACGACAACATGTGTTTCATTATATCATATATGTTGTTAATTAACATTTTGTTGTGAGATGCTGAATTGCTCGACATGAATGAGGTTTATTATAAAAAAAACTGTAGCATTAAACCGCTCGCTTCGTTTGCAACGAAAAAAAAACAATACCGAGATAGAGGCTACCGCGGCAAACTCGTTTGACTTGATTGATTTGCCATTTTGTGATAGTCGGTGTATACCAGATGGTACCCATAATTGACAAATTTGCGTTTTTCCCTGCAGATTTTTATGTACGTCGTACACGTCTTAAAATGTACTTTGTCCAGCAAAAACGTACAGGTTGACAGGTATGGTATTCAGTCTGATAAAGTGTGTCTGAACTGAACATACTCACATTTTGGGCAGCAGTAAGTCAGGAAATAGACTGCTTGTCTTAGGACTGAACGGTCTCAGGTTCAACTCCCAGCTCCTCCGAGTTAAATCTCAAATTGTCCTTGGATAAAACACTTAAACCCTCACGCCTCAATAAGGAGGTAGATGCTTGGCTATCGTGGTAAGCGAGAGGGTAGGTGTGAAGGACATTGTAAAGCACGTTGGGAGGTCTTCAGTGCCTTGAAAAGCACTCTATAAATTCAGCTTAATCTTTTCACTCACCACTACCAACTTTGGTAAAATCCTAAAAAATACACCTTAAGGACACTTGATGAAGGTGGAAAACATCGAAGCGCACAGGGAGCGCAGTTGCTGTGTTTTGCGGAAACGTGGCTCACGTTTAGCATTCCGGACGCTAACGTGTAGCCACCCGGAGCTACCCGGAGCTATCCGGCTTCAACGCCGCTAAACAGAGACACGAAAGCCGGGGGGAATCGGAGAGGAGGCGGACTTGCTAACACAAGGTGGTGTATCCCTGGATTTTCACAAAGAAAAGTTTTCCATCTGCCGCAGGGATGTCGAACTTTTGGACTGACGTGACGTCATCCACTCCGCTACAAGCACCCCTAGGGCATCATGTTCATCTGTTAATAAACAACGGGGTAGACTGCTGGAAGTGTGAATTTCCCTACGGGGGATGAATAAAGTATCTATCTATCTATCTATCTATCTATCTATCTATCTATCTATCTATCTATCTATCTATCTATCTATCTATCTATCTATCTATCTATCTATCTATCTATCTATCTATCTATCTATCTATCTATCTATCTATCTATCTATCTATCTATCTATCTATCTATCTATCTATCTATCTATCTATCTATCTATCTATCTATCTATCTACCTTAGAGGTGATAAACATCTGTATTTCTTGTGTAATATATTAAAAACGTATTTTGAGATATAATATGTCTGTCCTCACCACTGGGATGTGAGTATATGCGTCAGTGCAGATGCATCATGCTACAAAAGAGTGTTATGACTCTTTGAGAGTTTACTTACTTTACTGTGAGTCTCACTTTAAGTGATTCACCATGGGAAGGCGGTGAGTCACGTAAGAGTGACTGAGCTGTGACCATCCTACTTTTAGCCAAAGTATTTAGCTTTGATAGCCGTTATAAAAAGTAACAAACTATGAATGTATTTCCTAAAATCTCTCAACGGTATTCATTGAACAATATTTCATATTTTGGTTGTAAATATTGTTCAATGAAAATGCTTCTGACGGCCTTGATAAAAAATGAGCATTGTTTTGTTTGTCTTTCGGATTTACGATTCGTCTAGTCAGAGATTTAATTAAAACAAAGATAAATCAAGTACCTGGTGCTGCACTTGCAACGGCAGCCTGATTTATTCCTGCATCTGACAGCCAAGCGTACGAGCAAATTAGGACAATGTGTTCAACGCGCACACAAATATAGATCGGCACATGAAAAGCAATGAATTACGTGTCTTCCTAACGTAATTGGTGATCGGATTATTTACAGATTGACGGACAATGTGCATACAATAGCGGCTGAGCGAGGATTTATGATATGTAAGCGAGCATACAACTGCTGGTCGTTGATAGAAAACGCCGCTTAACAACAGCCGCCTGTCATCAATTGCGATGGGCAGAATGCATACCTACCAACACTTCCACTATACGCCTTAGACCAGGGGTGTCGAACTCATTTCAACTCGGGGGCCACACGATCGAACAAACATTCTGTCGGGGACCGGACTAGAAGATTAAAGAGAAAGAAAAAGAGATAAAGAAATAAGAGAAAGAGGGAGGGAAAAGGAGAGAGGGCGGGACAAAGAAAGAGAGAGAGGGAGAGGGAGAGAGCATGAGGAACAAAAGATAAAAAGTCGTGAGAGAGGGGGAAAAGAAAAGGAGAGGAAGAAAGAAATCCAAAGAGAAATAAAAAGACAGAAGGAGAGAAAAGAGAAAAGAAAACGCGAAGGGTAGAGAGGGAGAGAGAAAAGGAAAAAAGGAAGTTAGAGCAAAAGAGGTTAAAAGACACAGAGAGAAAGAGACAATGGGCAACAAAGGAAGAGAAAAAGAGAGACACAGAGAGTGAAAGAGACAGAGACAGAGTGGGAGAAAAGGGGTGGAAAAGAAAGAGAGAGAGAGAGAGAGAGAGAGAGAAATAAATACAAGTACAGTGTCTTTGTGAGAGGCACCTGGCTTTGGCAACATCAAGTTGACATATTTCAACCTGCAGCTTGTTTTTCTCTTGTGCTTCTCTGAGTGTTGTCTCGCGGGCCGGATTCAATCCCTTAGCGGGCCTGATCTGGCCCGCGGGCCGCCTGTTTGACACCTGTGCCTTAGACGGACCCAAATGCAGGACATATGGTAACGCAAAACAGGGATCTGATCAAACCCCATGCATGTAAAAAAAAAATCCCAAAAAATGAAATGTGAATGCAATAAAAAATATTGTACTATTTTTTGGAAGAAAATACTATTGAAAGGCTGCTCCAGTGTTTGTTAAAGGCATTTTGCTGTAACCTTTAACTCACCTTTATTACTGGATAACATTACGGAGGGATGTTACACATTACCAATAGCAGGGGTGTCAAACTCATTTTAACTCTGGGGCCACACGATAGAACAAACATTCTGTCGGGGGCCGGACTAGTAGATTAAAGAGAAAAAAAAAGAGAGATTAAAAATAAGAGAAAGATGGAGGGAAAAGGAGAGAGGGTGGGACAAAGAAAGAAAAAGAGAGAAAGGGAGAGAGCGTGAGGAACAAAAGATGAAAAGTCGTGAGAGAGGAGGGAAAGAAAGGGAGAGGAAGAAAGAAATCTAAAGAGAAATACAGGAGAGAAAAGAAAGCGCGAAGGGTATGAAGAGAGAAAGAGAAAAGGAAAAAAGGAAGTTAGAGCAAAAGAGGTTAAAAGACACAGATAGAAAGAGACAAAGAGCAACAAAGGAAGAGAAAAAGAGAGACACAAAGAGTGAAAGAGACAGAGACAGAATCGGAGAAAAGGGGTGGAAAAGAAAAAGAGGGAGAGAAATACATACAATTACAGTGTCTTTGTGAGAGGCACCTGGCTTTGGCAACATCAAGTTGACCTTTTTCAACCTGCAGCTTGTTTTTCTCTTGCGCTTCTCTGAGTGTTGGCTCGCGGGCCGGATTCAATCCCTTAGCGGGCCTGATCTGGCCCGCGGGCCGCCTGTTTGACACCTGTGACCAATAGCAATACAGAAGTTGATTTATCCCGATACTATTGGTGATGATATTGAAACAGCATAGTACAACTTCGCTAATTAGTCAATTTGAATTTTACTTCTACGTTGTTGAATGTTTAGGCCTCGCATTTTTGGTACAGGCAAAAAATAATTCAACATCATTGTCAATAAAATACAGATTTATAGTTTAGGGTTAGGGTTAAGGTTAAGGTTAACGCTAGGGTTAGGGTATGGGTATGGGTATGGGTATGGGTATGGGTATGGGTATGGGTATGGGTATGGGTTTGGGTTAGGGATAGGGTTAGGTTAGGAAGCAATCTTTCTTTCTCAAGGTCCCCCAAATTTGAGGCCCTTGAGAAAGTAACTCTTTGCACTGGCCATTCAGGAAACTGGAGCGTTTCTTGTCTTACCTGCGTTTGTTTAGTCCATCTGGAAAGAGACTGTTGAGTTTTATTATCCAGTGTTTTTCTGCCTTGCGTCTTTCTTCTTGCGTCCAATTGCTGTTTGTAGGCCCCATATTTCTAGTGCCTGTTGTCCATGTTGTATGAAGTGGGCTACAAGGTGTGTGTTAGTTTCCCTGCTGTTCCTGATGTTGTAAATCTACATCTGATTGAATTTCCTGTCTCTCCTATATATTTAATGTCACAGTGTTTACACTTTATGACATATATACAGTTTTCCGTAGTAGGTGTGAGTGTTTGTTTAATTAGGTAGTTTGTGTTGGTGACGGTGTTCCTAACCGTGGTGGCTTGTTTGTAGGGATAGGGTTAGGGTTAGGGTCAGGGTCAGGGTCAGGGTTAGGGTAAGGGTTTGGTTTCGGGTCAGGGTTAGGTTCTCCTCCTCTGAGGTTACAAAAAGCAGATCAGCCCTAAAGGGTGTGAAAATCAAAAAACAGCAACATAATTGGCTAATAGTGGAAATAATATACACATAGTAATAAACATAACAAACAAAAAAAGCATAAAACAGTCCAAATAACATATAACAGTGACCCAAACGAACAAACAACCCTGGCATCCTAAGCAATCTACATTTCAGGTGTCCAATTGTAAAAATAGAACTACATTCTTTATTGTAAGCGAGCAGAATGAAAACAAATATGGATAAATGTTATTTTTATTTTTTAATCAAAGCACATAACAATAATATAAGTTTTTCTTATTTGTCAGCTTTTACCTATATTTATTGAGATTGTGTGCTTTTATAATTTTACCAACAGATTTACTATATTTTTTGTTTATTATCATATCCCACAATCCATAAAATGATGTCACTAACACATAAAAATAAAAACAATTATGTCAATACATAAGAAAGGAACATATTTGACATCACCTTATTTACATAACCCCAGATTTTACACTCGGAAAAAAGCCAGTTTGAAATTTAAGATAAGCAGGCACTGCATTTCCATATTGATACAAATTCAGCAGCGCTACTAACTATTAGCATAAATTTTGCAATGCTAAATTTATATTTGCTGCAAAGGATAATCTCCTTGCGTGAGTTACGCCTTTTTTTTTACATGAGTTAAAATGTAGGACGTGGATCCCCGTCACAACCTCGCATTCACAATTTAGTCCAAGGCCAAAATCCCTAATTATAAAAATAAACCGGATGACTCACGGCGAGACGGCCAAAAAGACATCCTGGTGAATGCTGGCTAATCCCAAATTCTTAAACATGGAAAATGGGAGGAAATAATACATTGTTTTTGAATTAATATATATATAATGTACATATACCTGCGATTGGCTGGCAACCAGTTCAGGGTGTCCCCTGCCCACTGCCCGATGATTGCTGGGATGGGCTCCAGTACCCCCGCCACCCTACTGAGGACAAGCGGTGTAGCTAACGAGATGAGATGAGATAATATATATATTTATATATACTATGTGTTGCATCATTATATTCCAATATTTTCACGAGATGATGCATTTTGAAGACAGCATGTCTGGTGACACCATTGTAGGAACACCAGCACCCTAGCAAGCCAGTTGCCATATTGTTTTATGTGTCAATTGGCTAAATAAGAGTTTTTCAAGCAAAGTTTCGTTGTGTCGCAGGTGGATGTAGTAAAGGTATAACAAAGGGCGAGCCGCCGAAAAGGGGCTAACTGGAAAAACACAAGACTGTCTGACCAAAAACATGCAGTGAGAAGCCAGACTAACCGGGAGCCAACAATGAAAAGCGGCAACGACTACGGTGACAAACCCTAAGCCAGAAGTAAACGGACCAGGGAACACGGCAAAACCGGCACTATTGCTAGGCTTGTCGATCAAAGAACACGCAGTGAGCAGCCAGGCTAACCGGGATCCGACAATGAAACGCGGCAACGGCTACGGCGACAAACCCTAAGCCAGGAGTAAACGAACCAGGGAACACGGCAAAACCAGCACTATTGCTAGGCTTGTCGATCAAAGAACACGCAGGGAACAGCCAGGCTAACTGGGGGCTAAAACGAAAAGCAGCAACGACTACGACAATAAACGTGGTCAGGAATAGACGAGGCTAGCCCGTGAAACAACACACGATAGCCTGCCAACACTCGCAAAAGGGAAGCTGACAAAACAGGACTGCCTTCAGCAGCCCCGACACTAACGGGGAGTAAGCCAAAACTATTGGTCACAAACCAGGACAGGAAACAGGAATAAGAACCCAATCGCGTAACGTTACTCACAGTGTATCGGAAAGATGAAGAAGAAAGAGCGCACACTCGATCCGGGGATCGATGGTCTCGGAAGTAGTTTGAAATCAGAATTAAGGAGTGGTCGAAATCAAACAGATCGGCCCGAAAATAAAACAGGATCAAGACATAGGCAAAAACGGAGATTCAAAAGGCTTGGCATATCACAACTGAGTCTAGCAGGAGTTTCGCAGATGCACTGACACCAGGCGACCCCCAATGACAGCGTTTAAGTAGTCCGGCAGCAATCTGTCAACGCGTTTCAGCTGATGTCAATGGGCGGGGCCAATTGGGCACCGTGGCAACTGTGACAGAACCTGGCGCCACACAGCGTAGACCAATTGGCCGCCATGGCAACCGTGACAGTTTTTAGTGAAACATGCAGCGCAAACACAAAAGATAAGCCACAATTGCTTACCTAAAAGGAAGTAAACAAAGGGTAAGCGAAACGCTCATTTGTCCAATCAAATGTAAGCGGTTTGTGTTGCGTTAATCTGATTTGCCATTTTGAAAGTGTTGTGTTCCTTCAATGACATCACAGCTATAGAGCAAACTAGCCAGATTGCACAACTTTGAGACAAAATTTCTCGGATCTGTGGAAGAGCTTCAGCGACAGACTGCTGTCACAGTCTTGTTCCACGGACAGACTTAGGAGATCATTTCTTCCTATCTATCTATCTATCTATCTATCTATCTATCTATCTATCTATCTATCTATCTATCTATCTATCTATCTATCTATCTATCTATCTATCTATCTATCTATCTATCTATCTATCCATCTATCAGGGTTGGGTAGGGTTACTTTAACTGGATTACTTTCAATTATTTTTGGATTACTCCAATACCAAATATGCTAATAAAAGACAAAATAAACTAAATATGAATAAAATTATGACTCACAACACGTGGTAAGCTTTCTCTCCTGGCTTTGATCTCCGGCAAAACTAACATAAAATGCAACAGAAACAAAATGAAAATAAATCCAAACAGCTTGCCAACATCATTTTTGCCATTCCATGTATTCCGTTACTCCCCAAGCCTGCACAAAATTTTGTCATTTTATTTATATTTAGTTTCTTTTGTCTTCTATTAGCATATTTGGTATAATAATAATAATAATAATAATTTCCTTTGTATTGTCATTCTTTGTAACAATGTACACAGAACGAAATGTCGATACACCTGACCCGTTGTAGCGAGTCGATGCAGCCACAGCCAACAGAGGGCGCCGCCATTATACCAATTAGGTATGTCTCGGCCGAGGCGCGAACCAGCGACCTCCCAGTCTCAAAGCGGGCACACTACCATCTAGGCTACTGAGCTGGTATTGGAGTAATCCTAAAGTAATTGAAAGTAATCTGGTTAAAGTAACCCTACCCAACCCTGCTATCTATCTATCTATATTTTGCAGTATATTTGCATAATTCTGGGGAGGAACGCTACACGTCCTGTGCCTGATTGAAAAAAACATATTTTTACAGAAGAGGGGACAGACCATCTTCTCTTACCCCTCGACATGTCCTTGCCTCACCAATATGTGACCTTGTGTATTTGTTCTTGTCTGGAAAACCTCAGGAGTGGCAGGACTATCGCCTGACTTGGGTCCCCGAAGAGTTTGACGGCATGATGAAGGTCAGGCTGCCCTCCAAACACATCTGGCTGCCCGACGTGGTGCTCTACAACAAGTGAGTGTACCAAATACATAAATAAACGGAGCCATGCATGCACGCTCACGCGGCGAATGCTAAACGGCAGGCAGTCATGCGGGGTAACCTCTCCAACTGCTCTCAAAGCACTTTGTCTCATTTGTCAATCTGCACGCTCACATACCCAAGTGGAGGTGGGAGGCGAGGTCTGCTAGGTGAGGCGCTAGCTTGCTCATCTGGAGCGATTAGCATGCATGTGAAAGCTAACACTCTCCATTTACAAGACGACACCCATTTTTCCCCGGTTGGTAATTAAAATGGAAATTTTTTAGCTTGGACATGTCGTGTTAAAGGTTTACGACAAAGGGTTCCAATTTTATTATGTCAGAATCTGGCATACCATCCCCCCTCTAGAGGGCGCCAAATTTGAAGAGGAGGGTGGGGGGTTTGGCTGGAGAGTGCCCACCTGCGCCTAATTTGTCTCCACAGCTGCACTTCATTATTTCCAGCTCTTTATATTGACTGTGCCTGACAGCAGAGGTTTTTCGGGTCATTGTCACATCATTTCCGGTTTGGTTTGAATCTTCTTTGGGCACTTTGTTAGTAATAGTATCAGAACCAGAACAGGAGGAGGGCCCAGATGCGTAATATTTTCACACAAGCTTTATTCTACGAGAATGGGGCAGTCATGCGCATGAACACAAACGCCAATGATTCGGCGAACGCTGGCCGGAAGAAGTACGACAGAAGTCCCCGTGGAATACCAGGAAGCCAGAGGCTGACGAGATCAATACCAGATGCACGAGCAGATACTGGACAGACTGGGTCGATACCGGACAGGACGGGACAGCCAGGATCTATACCAGATGCACGAGCAGATACCGGACAGACATGTCGATACCGGACAGGACGGGACAGCCAGGATCGATACCAGATACACGAACAGATACCAGACAGACGGGGTCGATACCGGACAGGACGGGACAGACAAGATCGATGCCGGATTCTGGAGACTGGCGCAGGATATCGGACAGGAAGAGAGAGGCGGAATCGATACCGGATACCGGAGACTGTAGCGAGATATCAGACAGGACGAGACAGACGGGATCGATACCAGACACTGGGGACTGGAGTCAGATATCAAACAGGACGAGATAGACGGGATCAACACCGGACAGTATACAGGAGCAGGATACCGGACAGAGTCAAAACACACATCTTGCGGGTGCAGAGGTTTTTTTATATTAATGCATTTATCAACTGAAGCAATTTATCAAATGCAACATTTAAGTCTCGATTAACAACACATATGTATGTCAAGTATTCTATTCCCATCGTTCATTAGTACTTTATTTTACACTATAGATTTAAGTAAAATAGAGACGCTGGCCGACCTATCAACGAGTTCCGGACGATCGTTCGTAATTTGAATTTGTTCTTAAGTTGCCTCAGTGCTATATTTTGTATGTTTATGGTTTATATAAGTAGGTTTAAAAAAATAATAATACAATAATATCCTCTATAAAGATAAATAAAGTAAGGTTTTTGTCACGAAACGGGTCGGGAAGCAAGAAGTTGGAACTCATTTGCGTAGACGATCCGTCACTTTAATTGAGAAAGAAAAGTTGTCCAACACACAAACGGACCAAAAATGAAATGAAATGAAATGATCTGCATTTATATAGCGCTTTTCAAGTCAAGACTTCCCAAAGCGCTTTACAGTGTGCTTCACATTTCCCAATAGCGGCCGTGCAGCCATGTAAGGCGCTAACCTGCTTATTGGGGGTATTAGGGGTTCAGTGTCTTACCCAAGGACACTTCGACATGTAACAAGGAGGAGCCGGGATTCGAACTGCGATCTCTTGATCCCAAGACGAGCGCTCTATCTCCTGAGCCACTGCCGCCCCAAAAAAACAAAACAAAGCAGGCTCAAGTGCAGGCAAAACTACAGACTAGGCATTTAACGGGATTAAACAGAACTTGCAGGAATCTCTCAGATGTTACACCAAAGTGCAACAAAGTCCAACAAGCACAACAAGAATAAACAGGTATCAAACAGGCATGAACAGGTATTTAACAAGGGTAAACAACGATCTGGCAAAGGGCAGTTCCAAAAGGCATGTTTAAGTACCCATAGGAGTAATCAGGAAAATGCAGGTCAGCCGGTGTCAAGGGGCGGGGCCAGCTGGGCGGCAAGACAATCGTGCAGGACATGACAGTTTTACTTACTTTTGGGACTTGTGCTCTAAGAGGTCCTCCGTGGTAAAAAGTGGCCCAAAAAAAAAATCGTTTTCTCAACCGCATCAAGCTTTCTTATTCCACTTTCATTTCAAAAGAAACAACTCGCCTCTTCTTTACACTTTACACCAATGATATTGAATGGGTGCACGAGATATTAAACAATAAAAATGTCAAAGTTATTAGCGCGCTGGAGATACAGTATACAGTATTATGTTTACATACAAACTAGGAAGAGGAAGCCGGATGTCTTCTTCGGTGTGGATTCTGGGTGACCTCTCACAGCGCCACACGCCAGTGTGGTCGGAAAGGAGCACTACAGTAATGTCCTGTACCCGGAAAAAGGTGCACAAAATCAAAATTGAACAGCAATGTCCGGATATTTTTCAACATCCCCCAAAAAATTATCGTGTCTACCGTTTTGCGTAAGTCGAATGTTCGTAAGTAGGGGAGCGTCTGTACACAGGCCTGATTAGATGTCAGTGAATGAATTCTGAGAATTAATCTTGTCATGTTTTTTTGGTTGTCATGGAAATCAAATAGAAACAATTGTTATAACCCACTGCCGTTGCAATAGGTGGGCCGTAGCAGTCCTGCACCCCTAACTAAGGGCAGTTAAAACATCTTCTTTGTTCCTTTATCTCTTTGTTTCCTTATCATCTCATCTCATCTCATTAGCTACAACGCTTATCCTCAGTAGGGTCACGGGGGTGCTGGAGCCCATCCCAGCAATCATCGGGCAGTGGGCAGGGGACACCCTGAACTGGTTGCCAGCCAATCCTCACTGTAAAATGTCAAACTGGAGTCGTCCAATTTCGTTGTCACAATATATCCCATGTTGTAACAATGACAATAAAAGCATATTCTATTCTATTCTATTCTATTCTTATGTGACTTAGGTTCCAGAGAAAAGTAAAGGACTCTGAGAATATATAAACGATTATTAAAAGTCCAAGAGGCCCACTTGAAGTTAATAATTAAAAATGATGGCTACCCTTTTACATTGGGAGTCAGTTTCTGCTGCCCTTAAGTGACCTAAAATTAGCTATTACAGATTTCTTTCTCAACCTTAGCCACCTTTTGCCAACTTTTCAAATTATGGTTGGAAGAGATTGGTTGTTATGTTGAATAGAGTTCTAGAAGTAGAACCCAGTACCTATTATGAATCAATTTGCCTTTTTGTACCCTTGAAAATAAAATGAAATGAAATGAAATCTGCATTTATATAGTGCTTTTCAAGTCAAGACTTCCCAAAGCGCTTTACAGTGTGCTTCACATTTCCCAATAGCGGCCATGCAGCCATTCAAGGCGCTAACCTGCTTATTGGAGGTATTAAGGATTCAGTGTCTTACCCAAGGACACTTCGACATGTAACACAAAGGAGCCGGGATTCGAACTGCGATCTCTTATAATAATAATAATAATAGTAATAATAATTTCCTTTGTATTGTCATTCTTTGTAACAATGTACACAGAACGAAATGTCGATACACCTGACCCGTTGTAGCGAGTCGATGCAGCCGCAGCCAACAGAGGGCGCCGCCATTATACCAATTAGGTATGTCTCGGCCGAGGCGCGAACCAGCGACCTCCCAGTCTCAAAGCGGGCACACTACCATCTAGGCTACTGATCCCAAGACGAGCGCTCTACCTCCTGAGCCACTGCCACCCACCCCCTAATCCTGATTCCAAAGGCCTGCTGGTGTAAACCACTTTAAAAGGACTTTTATAGTCATTATGCTGAGAAAGCAAAACAAAAAAATCAAATGCAAGTCGTATTTGTGTAAAAATATCAGATTTTTCTGCAGTGAAAAGCTAGTCTTAGACTCTTGAATAAAATCTTCCTTTTTCAGCTTTTTAGGGGTTTGGGTTGGTGTTTGGACTGTACTTGACAGACTTCTAACTTTCACCAATTTCATGCTACACGAACATATTTCTGTATTATACCAATTCTTTCTTAGCTTAACTGGTAATTTTGGTAATTTTATGTGTTTGTTTTAATTTCGCCTTGTTTTTCCCTAAACAAAAGAAACATTTTATAGCTGAAAAAAATTCTTAAAGAGTTACTAAGTACTCGGGTATCGACCAATCACAGCTCATCTGGTTGCATTTAGCGAGTGGATAAGTAAAATGCATTTATTTAGTTTAAATAGATCACTTGTATGTCTGGATTTCTTTGTTTTAGGAAGTCCTACTAGGCCTACTAATATACTTTGTTGAATACAAACTCTCCCTCTTTTTTGAATGCCACTGGCTGATGTAGTACATCCCAAAAAGAGTGCTAAAAAGCACAACAGAGAACTATAGAGACTCAGAGTTACCAAAACCTACTGTTTCTTATTTTTTCCTCAGGCTTTTTGAGGTTTTTGGGTAAGATGGCAGACCATTATGTCAGCTTCCTTTTGGTAAATGATATTTTCTTGACCTATGATTATTTTGAAAAATGCTAAAATGATAGTTCATGTATTTTTGCTTATTACATCTGTCAATACTGTGTTGTTTTTTTTTAATATATATTAAGTTTTTGCTACCAAGATATGCTAAATAATGCATACTGTAAGGTTTTAACATTTCTTATACTAAAATCTGACTCCGAAGACACTTCCTGTGTCTTGTGTAATCCCTTACAGTTGGAGCATGTTCTAAAGTCAGGGAAATTATTGAGCCGAGCGCCGAATGTGGTCCACATATTAATTTATTTAGCCAAATCAAAGAGTTGAACAAATCAGGTCTGTGCCTGTACCAAAATTACAATCGTGTGGAGAAAGACAACAGGGTCTCAGGATCCTCCCATGTTTTAATCCAATCTTCACGCCCCGTGATCAAGCCTCTGGCTGATGGGTCCGCGCCGTGTCAATGCAAATTCCCCAATAGTCCTTTGAAGCTTGGGAGAAGGGTGATATGTCATCGCCCTCTGGATAGAATGGGGCACAACACACACATTCTAACCCCCCAGGCGAGATGATAAGTCATTTTTATCTGCACAGGCTGAAACCAAAGACAGATTCTAAAGCAAAAGCGGTTTACGTCACCCTTCTTAAGAAATGAACTCAAGGCTGAGGTCAAACTTAGGACAAGTATTTTTGAGTATAAGTGGAATAAAACGGCATATAAAATAGTATATAACTTCATTACTAACCCTTTATTTTGAATAAAATTGCACATTTTAAAAATAAGTTCTATGTACTGGGCCCCTTCTTACTTATTTCACCAATTTTATGCAACAATAAAAAATAGAAACAAAAACCAAAAAAAAAGATGCAGAGAGGAACACAAAGTCACTCCCTAGCACTAAACGTACCCCCATTCCTCCCATCTAATGTGTTCCACCCCTAACCGCTTTGCTAAAAGTAAATAAAAGCACATAGATGTGGCAGAAAATTAAGCATAAGGGCTCTTTGAACTAAATTGCACATTGTTAACACATGCTTAATACAGAAAATATTTAACTTCCAAAATTTTTTAAGGACACCTCAAACAACGCTCCCCACCTTTATGAATTATTATTTAAGGAAAATTTAGGAATTAATTTCCCTGCGACTGGCTGGCAACTGGTTTAGGGTGTCCCCTGCCCACTGCCCGAAGATGCCTGGAATGGGCTTCAACACCCCCTACTGAGGATAAGCTGGGTCAGGCGATGAGGAGGATGACAATTATAAAAACTTGAAACTTCTACAGTATTTCATCGAAAAGACATTTTGTTTTCTTCATTCTCTACCATTCGTAACTGGCTTCATAAATGAAAATAGTGTGATCATGAGAAACTGTAATGCCTTCTTGTTTGTCAGCTGTACCACTGGTTGTCTCATGGGAAAGTGTAAGCGTTCTCACCGCCATGACCCGGGTTCGAATCCTGTTGCAATACAATGGTTTGCAATTATAGTCAGTTATGGTGATGGTCACTACTGTAAAACCTTGTGTAGTAACGCACACCAATAAATATGGATGGATGGACAGTAATGAATTTTGGGTTGACATCTCATTAGTCAAGAAACTTGTTGCTGATCCCACTCTTCTCTTTCCCTTTCAGTGCTGATGGAGTGTACGAAGTGTCGTTCTACTCCAACGCCGTGGTCTCCTACGACGGCAGCATCTTCTGGCTGCCTCCGGCTATCTACAAGTCAGCCTGCAAGATCGAAGTCAAGCATTTCCCATTCGACCAGCAGAACTGCACGCTGCGTTTCCGCTCGTGGACCTACGACCGCACCGAGATCGACCTCGTGCTACGCGCTGATGTGGCCAGCATGGACGACTTCACGCCGAGCGGCGAGTGGGACATCATCGCCCTTCCCGGCCGGCGGAACGAGAACCCCGGCGACCCGGCCTACGTGGATATCACCTACGACTTCATCATCCGCCGCAAGCCACTTTTCTACACCATCAACCTCATCATCCCCTGCGTGCTTATCACCTCGCTGGCCATCTTGGTCTTTTATCTGCCATCCGACTGTGGCGAGAAGATGACGCTGTGCATCTCCGTTCTTCTGGCGCTCACCGTCTTCCTGCTGCTCATCTCCAAGATTGTGCCACCCACCTCCCTGGACGTCCCCCTGGTAGGGAAATACCTGATGTTCACCATGGTCCTGGTTACCTTCTCCATCGTCACCAGTGTATGCGTGCTCAACGTGCACCACCGCTCACCCACTACGCACACCATGCCGCCGTGGGTTAAGGTGGTCTTTCTCAACAAGTTACCCGCCTTGCTCTTCATGCGCCAGCCCAGGAACAGCTGCGAGAGGCAGCGGCTGCGCCAGAGACGCAGAGCCCAGGAACAGAAGGAAGGCGGGCGCAGCGGGGAAGCCGGGGCCCTCGTGGTGGGGCTCGGGTTGGGCGCAGGGACGTCGACGGGGGTCTTTGCCAAGGAGGACGGCGAACCCTGCACCTGTTACGTGAACAGAGCATCTGTCAAACAGTTTGGGGGGGATCTGGCCAACACGGCAGGGGGGTCCGCCGACGGACTCAACAGAGTAAGGGAGAACCGGGAAGGCGGCTCCGGGAACCGCGGGAAGCAAGGGGCGGGAGGTCAGGCCCTGACTCAGGCCATCCTGGCTCAAGCCTGTCCGGGCTTCGATGAAGCTGTAGAAGGAGTGCGCTTCATCGCCAACCACATGAAGAGTGAGGATGATGACCAGAGCGTGAGTATCATCTTCCTGCCTATTCAAAGCATGCACTCTAAAAGCCTCAGAGGGATGCATAAGAATAGCAAACTAGGTTACATTAACCAGTCCCTGGCACAATATTTATAGATGTGGATTGATGATGGGATCCATTCTAAAGATGTCTGGAAAGCTATTGGCCGTCAAGATTGACAACCGGTTG
The DNA here is from genome assembly GCF_059441175.1 of Urocampus carinirostris. Classification (NCBI taxonomy): domain Eukaryota; kingdom Metazoa; phylum Chordata; class Actinopteri; order Syngnathiformes; family Syngnathidae; genus Urocampus; species Urocampus carinirostris. The sequence continues at coordinate 60,264,014 of NC_142350.1, forward strand.
AAAAATAACAATCCAAAGTTGTGAACAATGGTATACCCATTGCAAACCAGTAGTTATCTAACTTACTGAGAACTAATACCCTCAGAAATCATTTTAGGCACTCCAAGAGGTATTTGACATTTATAATGGATGTACTGTACATCTAGAACCATCAATGGAGAAATCAATGTGATAACACCTTGACCCACACCATGAAACTATTTATTTTTTCCCATCTATCCATCCATTATCTGCACCACTTATCCTCAGTAGGGTCGTGGGGTTACTGGAGCCCATCCCAGCCATCTTCGGGCAGTGGGCAGGGGACACCCTGAACTGGTTGCCAGCCAGTCACAGGGCACACAGAGACAACTCACTCACTCATTCACACCTAGGGACAATTTAGACCGGCCAATTAACCTTACATGCATGTTTTTGGAAATGTGGGAGGAAACTGGAGTGAAAACCCACGCAAGCACGGGGAGAACATGCAAACTCCTCTCAGGAGGTTCGATCTCATGACCTCAGAACTGTGCCGCACACGCGCTAACCACTGCGCCACCAGAAAAACACATTTTAAGGGTTATTTCATATTTTATATCATTTTAACTCATTGATAGGTTGATAGTTTAGTAGACACTCAAAATTGGGAAAGAAGACACCCATAATTTCTGAGCTTACAAGGAAGACAGAAGAATATGCGCAGTTATGATTAAAATGTTTATTTACAATGTAAACTATAAAGAAATTCCAACATAACATTTGAAAAGTGTTATAATAATGTCCAACAAAGTCCGATTCATCATCAGATAAATTTAAAGAGTTGTTTCGCTCATTGTGCTTATTTTTGTGTTTATTTATATCTCTCCAGACGACTTTCGGTTTTCCCCATTCTCTAATATTCGTTTATGGTGGCGTGAATTCAAATAGTGTGATAAGGAGATAACACTGAATGCCTTTTCATATGTCATATATGTCACTATTGGTCAAGTCTAGAGTCTACCACTGGACTCTAGTGCAGGGGTTCTCAATTAGCGGACCGCAGTCCGGTCTTGGCACACCTCTCTGGGGACCCGGGGCGAACGGCACCTTTTCTAAACAAAACAAAAATAACTTTTGAAAAAACATATATTTGTCCGTCGCAGATCTATCGCCATGCGCTACTATTTTATCGCCAAATTGTGTTTCTTTGTGAGAGAGAAGGAGAAAGTTATGCTTCGTGAGACAGCGTTGATTGGCTGTTGCCCGGGTGACATAGTGTTATGTGTTGTCATCTCTATGACAACAGTGCTCTGATTGGCTGAGAGAGCGTGAACACTGCTAGTTTGACTGGACCAATTTACGTACGACAATGGAAGATGTAATCCGACAAAAATGGCGTGCTCAACGATGACTGAAAGACGAAAAGTGGACAATAAAAACCACCGTTTTCGAGAGGAATGGACTGTCAAATATGCGTCAATCGTGCCACCTGCAAGTACTAAACCGATTTGCTTAATATGTTTAAAGAAGGTGAAGAATATGAAGTGCCATTATGTTAAAGAGCACAGCTCTTTCGAATAGTTTCCTCCTATGTCAGACCTGAGAAGGCTAGAAATTGACAGGTTGAAGCAGTCATATCAACAGTGCAGCAAGGTTATTGTTAAATCTCTGACACAACTATATATTGGAATGGCGTGCTCACTCAGAGTGTCGTGGGTATTGGACAGACATAAGAAGCCTTTCTCTGATGGAGAAATAATGAAAGAGTAAAAGAAAAGAAGGGAATTTACACAGTAAAATAAAAGAAGGGAATGACAACAAATCTCACTCTCAGATTCAAGTCAAGTCAAGTCCTGTCGATTTGTATAGCCCTTAATCACAAAGAGTCTCAAAGGGCTTCACAGGTTATTACACATGAGAAGTTTAGGTTATTCATATGCTATAGAGTAGAAGTGAGTTTTAAGCTTAGATTTAAACTTTTCCACTGAGGTTGCAGATCGGATCTCAGGGGGAAGAGCATTCCACAACACCCGAATGGAGAACGCTCTCGAACCAGTGGAACACTTCTTGTCAGGAGGACCAGAACAGAGCAGGAGACCCCAGAGCGTTCGTTACAAGTCTTTTATTTGGGGAAGCGTACACGGTTAGCGGGAGACGCAATGACCGTCGAACGTCAGCAGCAATGCCGTGAAGACAACTTCGGGACACGTAGCCAATCGTAGCGTGGGACGGAAGCAGGTCGAGTTTACCGGGACTGGAGAGAAGATCGTAGCGTGGAACGGAAGCAGGTCGGATCGGAGGCAGGCAGAATCAGGTAAACAAGTCAAAAAGACACAGAAAAATCAGGCGAGTCAAACGGGGTAAAAAGTATCCTCAGACAAAGAGGTCTCCGCGTAGCGTGCTTAAAAAGGGAACATAAACCAATCAGGGAGCGCATTCCAGCGCGTCAGATGATTACCCCTGGTGGCTCCAATTAGGTAATCATGACACTTCTTGGCTCTTGGGATCACCAGAAGACCGGCGCTCTCAGAACGAAGGCTTCGGGCCGGAACATAGGGGGAAATCAGATCTGAAGGGCTGCACAGACCACAGATTATTGCAAACCACAGACTAATATTACACCATCCCCTAATCTAAAACCTCCACGAGGGCACGGAAAAACTCAAAAACCTCAACATGAGGTAAATGAAGAAACCTTGAGAAGGGACCGCATATGAGGTAACCCCCCCTCCAGGATGACCAGGCTGCAATGGATGTTGCAATAATAAATACACAGATACTGTCAACATAGAGAACGGTAATAAATGGAAAATTAGCTGAAGAGCTGTGAGCTGCTGCGTCCATGTACGCTGCCATCATTATCAAGATGCAATGAAGAATAGTGCATTGTAATAAGAGTGCAATGAACCTAAGTGCAAGAACATTTAGCAGGCGCAGAAAAACAATATATTTCACTGGGTATACTGCTTTTCCCGCAGTGCAGTGGTTAGCACAATCGCCTAACATGCGAAATATCCCCAGTTCGTAGCAAATTCCAGCAAAACTGCCAAACGCGCTTTCCGGAAAACTGAATTGTATTTCACTCTGTGAAGTGAGATCATTGGTCTCTTTTTTTTTTTCACAATTTTGTTGTATTTTGGTGTTTTAACTTGTGATAAACAGGGTTGGGTAGGGTTACTTTAACCTGAAACTTTCGTATGTAGAGATGATTGTAAGTAGAGGTACCACTGTACTGTATTTTTGACTTTGTATCCTGAAACACCTTTGTAACTAAGGCCAATATTCTCCTGTCAGATATTTCGTAACCTCAAATTTTCGTATCTTGTCATTTGTAAGTAGAGGTACCACTGAACCACTGAAAGGTTACTTTAACTGGATTACTGTCAATTACTTTTGGATTACTCCAGTACCAAATATGCTAATAAAAGACAAAAAAAAAACTAAATATGAATAAAATGACTCAATTTTGTGCAGGCTTGGGGAGTAACGGAATACATGGAACGGCAAAAATGATGTTGGCAAGCTGTTTGGATTTATTTGTTGTTTGTTGTTTCTGTCGCATTTTATAATAGTTTTGCCGGAGATCAAAGAGATCAAAGCCAGGAGAGAAAGCTTACCACGTGTTGTGAGTCATAATTGTATTCATATTTAGTTTCTTTTGTCTTTTGTTTGCATATTTGGTATTGGAGTAATCCAAAAGTAATTGAAAGTAATCAAGTTAAAGTAACCCTACCCAACCCTGGTGATAAATACTTGAAACCACAAAAAATATCAGTTTTTTTAAATTATACTTGTTTTTGCATTAAATGCGGTCGCGTGAAAATCGCATCTAATAGGCCGGTGCGCCATATGAGCCGACAAAAAAAGAATTCGAGCTAAGGTGAGTGCGCCCTTTAAAACTGTGCACCAAATGGGTGTGGAATTTCGATACAATAATGAGCTTTTTTTTTTTCAACATTGACTACCGGCAAGCGACACATGAGCTTCATCTGGTTTCTTCTTGTTTTTTCTTTTCTCCGCTCCAGACTCTTGTTGCCATTTCGAGGCCATGTTCGCACAGGCGTTCACCAAATTGCAAATGAGGCATAATCGAAATTAGTACTAGCTGATGATGCAGCTTTGTGATGGCTTAAGGAATGCCGAATTTTGTGTTTGGACAAAAGAGAACCAACTTTACCTCTTGACTTGCCTTGCCCTTGACCGTCATAATAAATTGACTCATGCTTATTAGAAAAAAATGAAATCAAATGATCTGCATTTCTATAGCGCTTTTCAAGTCAATGACTTCCCAAAGCGCTTTACAATGTGCTCCACATTTCCCAATAGCGGCCTTGCAGCCATGTAAGGCGCTAACCTGCTTATTGGGAGTATTAGGGGTTCAGTGTCTTACCCAAGGACACTTCGACATGTAACACTGACAAGCCGGGATTCGAACCGGGATCTTTTGATCCCAAGACGAGCGCTCTACCTCCTGAGCTACTGTAAAACCTGGTGTATAGTGTGCACCCAACTTTTTAATTCGTTCCAGGTAAAAATAACTACATATCATACACAAATGAATACAGTACATTAAAGGTGTCATGAGGCGGGTATTGAGGAACCAACAGAAAGACATCTAAAAGCACTTTACTTCAAGGCTTTTCCCAGACGAGGACACTGTTTGCGTCTGCGCTCGAATCCATCATTCCTGGCGTTGCCATGCCAATGCCTGTCCTCCCACGCTCATCGTCTCGATCAGCCGTCCTCGTCACAGGGGGGATTCACTCTATTTTTCTTGGTGCCTCCATCCCTCTCGCTGCTCCACGCCCTTCCCTCCATCCTTGACTCCCGACGAGACCTCATCAGCGCCGTGCGTAAGAAACAGTCCCGGCTGGCATTAACTTCTCACCTCCATTAACCCAATGCGTGCTTCGTGGGGTTCGTGATGAACAGAAAATGACACAGAAGGAAGAAACGAGTTCCGCTCATCCATTGAGCCGCTTTCACACAGAGACCCGGCAAAATTGGTGCAGTCTCGACTGTGCCTATCTGCTTTTATCTTACTCTCGGCAAGCTGTTCGGAGCGGAACACCTTAGGTAGTAGGAATGAGGGGTCGGTGCGGGAGTGCTGTAGAGTAGAATCATGTTAGTCCTTGCAGTTTTTAGTTTAGTTTTTATTTGCTCGTGTAATATGAAAATGATGAAAGTAAGAAAATGTCAGCTCCAGAACGGAGACAGGACCCACTTGCATTCCGTTTCTCCCAGTTTTATTGGGAAGAAAGGAAAGGATTACACACACGATCCGGTGGTCGCGGGAAGCAGGTCGCTCTGAACGCGAAAGTGGCACTTCCGTGGCGAGCGATGGCGGTGTCGGGAACGGAAAAAAACGGGTCAGTAGCCGGGACAGGAGAGCAAAAAGCTTGGTCGGGATGAGCAACGAGTCGAAAGCCAGGAGAGGAGAATAGACGTGCTCATGATCAAAAAACGGTCAAAGCCGGGAAGCAAAAACAGGAGTGAGTCAGGGTCGAAAAGCTTGCCTAGAGTAAACTAAGGTTTGCAGACGGACTGACAACAGGGGACAGATAGGAGTGGGTTTAAATAGGGACAGAGAGACAACCAGAGTCCGAGGTAGGAGCGGGCACAGGGGAAGCATATCAGTAATCATGACAGAAAAGGCCTGCTTTTAGCAGAGTCCAAACGCCCACCCAAACCCAACAAAGATCAACGTACTTGCACCTGAATGAGGCTAACCGCCAACTGCCGCGGGTTCTGATTGGCTCCCTGTCACTATTTTAACCCAGTCCTGTCAGTCCCTTGTTGTCAGTCAGTCTGCGAACTTCAGTGTATACTGGGCAAGCCTTTTTCGATCCTGACTCCAAGCTGTCTCGTTTTTGCTCCCGTCTGTCTCAAACTACGATCTGTTTTTATTCTAACCATGTCTGCTTTCCCGTCCCGGTTTGCGATCTCTTTTTGTCCCCGACTGCGTCTATTCTCCCCTACTGGCTTACGACTCGTTTCCGACCCTGACCACGCTTTACTCTCCTAGTCCCGGCTACCGACCAGTTTTTCTGTCCCTGACCCCGCCATCGCTCGCTACGGAAGATCCATTTCCATGTTCGGATCATAGTCCGAATCCGAGAGCGACTTGCTTCCCGCATCCAGTGAACACTGGATCGTGGGCGCTTTTATTAAAGGAAAGAGGAAGGGCTGCGCCCACGATCCTGTGTTCGCTAGGCGCGGGAAGCAAGTCGCTCTCGTACTCGGATTATGATCCGGTGAAGTGGATCTTCCGTAGCGAGCGATGGCGGTGTCAAGGACGGAAAAAAAAGTCGAAAGCTGGGACAGGAGAGCAAAAACGTAGTCAGGGTCAGAAACGGGTCGTGAGCCAGAATGGGAGAACAGATGTGGTCGGGATCAAAAACGGGTCGTAGCCGCAGACAGACGGGAGCAGAAACGGGACAGGCGGGAGTCATGGTCAAAAAAGGCTTGCCTAGTATACACTGAGGTTTGCAGACGGACTGACAGCAGGGGATTGACAGGACTGGGTTTGAATAGGGACAGGGAGCCAATCAGAGCCCGCAGAGGTTGGCGCCAAAAGAGCAGGCACAGGTGATTCCCATCGGTAATCATAACACTTTTCTATCAATTCAATGTCAATTAGCTTTGGAGGAAACGCCTAAAAAGTAATATTTCTTGCTGAAGGTTGAAAAATAATAACAGCATAACCTCAGTTCCTACCACCAAAGACAAATATTTGACATGTTATGTTATTGTTGCTGTACTTGCAAAATAAAATTTAGCTTGGAAAATGTTGTTCTTTACGTGTAAAGTGTATAATCTCTACGTTAAAATTGGCTTCTTCCATCATTTCACAGGTAAGCGAGGACTGGAAGTACGTCGCCATGGTGATCGATCGTCTCTTCCTGTGGATCTTCGTTTTTGTGTGCGTTTTTGGCACTCTGGGCATGTTCCTGCAGCCCCTTTTCCAGAACTACACAGCCAAGACCATCCACATGCCGGGCTGACCCTCTACACGCTGCCGTCACGCGGAAGGGACAGCGCCCCCGCAGGTGGGAGGGGGTCCTACCGGATCCGTTGGACAGGACGTAAACAGCGATCTCGCCCCTTTTGTATATGTTCTTTTGCAACTTTTTTCTTTGGAAGAACGTCAAGAAGACAAGAGAAGATTATTTTTGGGGTGATGTGTTTTATTGGAAAGTAGAAGCGGTAGCAAATGGATAAGAGAGTAGATAGAATTTGCGGTAACAAGGTAATATCCACTCGTGTTGATATCTCATCACTGAAGTGTTTGTATTTCCATTTATTTTCTTAACTTGCCTTATAATTCCTTGTCGTCCTGTTTCTTGCTGTGCCTCATTTCCATAACTCCTTTTCATTCATTCATTTCCTTTTGTCTTTTTCCGAACTTTGTTTTAATTCTTTTCTCTTGTTCTGCTCCCTTTTTCCCTTCCCTGTCAAACCTCTTTACTTCAGCTCGCATCCCTTCCCAGATGTTTCTTTCTATGCTTCTGCATTTTCTATTCTGGTGTTTCCTTACTCGTCCACACATCCCTATTCTCCTCGCCGTTTCTTAATCTTGCGTACCCGTATTTAATACCCGATCACATCTTCCAGATAGTCCGCCATACCCGCCCACTTACCCTGTGAGGTCCTTTTTCTAATATAAAAGACAAACGTTTCATCTCGAGAATAGCGATTAGCTGCCCGAGATCCACACCGTGGCATGCCCTGCGGTGGGAGAGCGAAAAGCTTTTTTTTTTCTTTTTTTTTTCGGGGCACATGCTGTAGGGGAAGAAGTGCAGCGGAATGAATTTTTCAATAAACAAGAGAGAAATGACAAGAGGATCAACTCCGGCGAATGAGTCACAGTAGCTTAAAAGATTCACAAACAAGGAGTGGGAAAGAGGCCGAATGACACTGAATTATATACATTACATAGCTACGGTCTAACGGTGGGATGTAGGCCTCCAGCAAGAGCACAAGTCAGCTTTTTTCACGGGTTTGTTGACGCCAGGAGAAGAATGAAGTCACTAATTCATATTAAGCTGTGAGGTTTGACACTCGTGCGGACTCAGGTGCGGGTCGGACGTTTCCGGACGATCGCCTCAGCCATGGAGAAGTCTCTATTTAACCAGTTGGCTCTTTTTCCTTTTCTTCTCACTGATGCTGCCATCATTTATACCCTCCCGTCCTCCCACATTCCCTTCCTTTTTCACCTTCCCAGATCCTGCATTCACCCAACAATGGCAGTCCAATAAAGGTCGTAGGTTCAGATTATTTCAACATGTTCGTGGGTTTGTGTGCTTTGTTTGGCATGTGTTTTGCATGCAAGTCACTTTGTGCATCGCTTACTGAATCTCTATTTTTGTCAGAACCGGAACAGGAAGCAGAACCCACTCGCGTAACGTTACTCACAGTTTATTGGGGAGAAGAGAAAGGAGCACACGCTCGATCCGGAGATCGATGTTCGCGGGGAGTGGATTGCTCGGAACGCGGAAGTGGTCAAAATCAAACAGATCGTGGCGAGAGCAAAACAGGAACAAAAACCTAGGAGAAAAACGGAGATTCACAGGGCTTGGCAAAACAAGAGCAAAAACAGAGGAAAAACGCAGATTCTCAGGGAGTTTCGCAGACACTCCGACAAAATGCGACTCACAGGACAGCGTTTAAGTAGTGACAGGGAGCAATCCGTCAATGAGTTTCCGCCGGTGTTCATGGGCGTGGGCCAGTTGGGCGCCATGGCAACCGTGACATTTTTCCACACCAGGGATGGGCAAAATTCCTCCTCCAACACACCTAAATGTAATGCTCAATATTGTTATGTTATGTTTTTTGTCGTCTAAGGTCCGACCCACAGAACGTCCTTGGTCACTTGGTCGCGAGACGAGATTGGTAAAAACAAGCGCTGGGTTGAGGTTTTTGTTAGGATAAAATAAGTAAAACAGAATATTCTGGGGTTGTGGGTACAGAACAAAGCTGTCATGGTTTTACAAGTCCTCTGACAATCATTTATATACCAAAAGTGCATAACGTAGAAGTAAAACGGCACCACTGCAGCGAAAGCGGTTCCAAATCAGGACGAAAGGGCACTCCACCTGGACTCAACCGACGTGAGAAAGACCCTGAGAGGGGTCAACACAAGGAAGGCTCCAGGCCCGGACAACATTCCGGGGCGGGTACTTAGGGAATGCGCCGATCAGCTGGCTTGTGTACTAACAGACATTTTCAACACCTCGCTAGACCAAGCCAAAGTACCATCATGCTTCAAAATTGCCAACATCATCCCTGTGCCAAAGAAACCCCAGATCTTATCATTCAACGATTACCGGCCCGTTGCACTGACTCCTATCATAATGAAGTGCTTTGAGAGACTGGTTAAAGAGCACATCACCTCCAGTCTCCCCTCCTCATTCGACCCCTTTCAGTTTGCCTACCGGACAAACCGCTCCACCAGGGATGCCATCTCCTCTGCGCTTCACCTGAGCCTGACACACCTAGAGGAGAAGAACACCCATGTGCGGATGCTGTTCCTGGACTTCAGTTCAGCATTCAACACCATCATCCCACAACATCTGGTAGACAAAATGAGACTCCTGGGTTTCAACACCCCCCTGCGGAACTGGCTGCTGGACTTCCTCAGTGACAGACCCCAATCAGTGCGGATAGGTCAGAACATCTCAGATGTCATCTACCTCAGCACGGGCTCCCCCCAAGGCTGTGTCCTGAGCCCCTTGCTGTTCACCTTGATGACACACGACTGCGTCCCTAGGTCCGCCACAAACCACATCGTGAAGTATGCTGACGACACAACAGTGGTGGGCCTCATCAGGGACGACAACGACCTGGCCTACAGAGAGGAGGTGGAGCAGTTGGTGGCCTGGTGCAGGGACAACAGCCTGGTCCTGAATGTTGACAAAACTAAAGAGATCATTGTCGACTTTAGGAAAAACCAGCCCAACCATGCCCCACTTTGCATCAACAACAAGGCTGTGGAGGTTGTCAGCAGTATCAAGTTCCTAGGGGTGCACATTACAAACAAACTCACCTGGTCCGTGAACACTGCATCACTGGTTAAGAGGGCACAGCAGCGCCTGTACTTCCTGCGGAGGATGAGGAGAGCCCACCTGCCCCCACCCTCCCTCATCACATTCTACAGGGGCACCAAAGAGAGTATCCTGACCAGCTGTATCTCTGTGTGGTGTGGAGGCTGCAGCTCTACCGACTGGGGTAGTGTGAGGAGGGTAACGAGGACTGCAGAGAAAATAATCGGGACTACACTTCCCTCCATTCAGGACATTGGCCAGAAGCGCTGCCTATCCCATGCTAAGAACATTATCGGGGACCCCTCTCACCCCCATCATGGACTGTTCACTCTGCTAGCCTCTGGGAAGAGGTACTGCAGTGTGCGGTGCAGGACCACCAGGTTCCGCAGTAGTCTAGTCCCCCTGGCCATTAGACTGTTAAATGGTCAATCTAACATATAGTTAACCTAAATCTTAACGGCTGCTAATCTGACTTTTTGCACTACTGGCAGTTCTTTATAGCTTGCCACTCCTTGCACATTTGCTCTCTGCACTATTGTACTTACAGCGTTACTGTTACAGTGTTAATGTTACTGTTTACCTGACTTGTTAACCTGAATGCCCATTTTGCACATCTGGTTAGCTACTCCTCTTGCACTATCGGCACTATGGTATGGTAAAATACTATACATAGCCATAATACAATACAACTTTTACTTATATCTGTACATTCGAGGAAACTGTGCGGGTCAGATGTATCGACATTTCGTTCTGTATACACGTGTACTAGAATGACAATAAAGTAGATCTGAATCTGAATCTGAATCTGAATCTGAATCTTAATCCTGCTAGTGGTTTTATAATATGTCACTTAGAACAACGTAATTACTACGAAACAATAATTCATGCATTTGTTACCTCCCGTCTCGATTACTGCAATGCACTACTCTCCGGTCTCCCGAAGTCCAGAATCAAGTCTCTTCAGCTAGTACAAAATGCCGCAGCGAGGCTCTTAACCAGGACAAAAAAGTACGATCACATAACACCGATTTTGGCTAACCTGCATTGGCTCCCAGTTAGCCAAAGATGTGACTTCAAAGTTCTCTTAGTATTGTACAAAATCATACATGGACTTGCTCCCTCTTATCTTTCAGATCTGATCTGCCACTATGTCCCGGGCCGAAGCCTACGATCTGAGAGTGCTGGTCTTCTGATGATCCCGAGAGCAAAGAAGTCTTCTGCTGGTTCGAGAGCGTTCTCCATCCGGGCACCGGTGCTGTGGAATGCTCTTCCCCCTGAGATTCGATCTGCAACCTCAGTGGAAATGTTTAAATCTAAACTTAAAACTCACTTCTACTCCATTGCATACGAATAACCTACTCCTCTTGTCGGTTGAAAATAGTTTGTGTAATATAGTGTAACAATCTGTGAAGCCCTTTGAGACTCTTCGTGATTTAGGGCTATACAAATAAAAATGACTTGACTTGACTTGACTAATTGTCAGGACCAGAACGAAGACAGGACCCACTTGCGCTACGTTTCTCTCAGTTTTATTGGGAAGAAAGGAAAGGACTGCACACACACGATCCGGTGATCGCTGGTCGAGGGAAGCAGGTCGCTCTGAACGTGGAAGTGGCACTTTCGCTCGTCGGGAACAGAAAAAATGGGTCAGTAGCCGGAACAGGAGTGGAAAAACGTGGTCAGGATCAGCAACGAGTCGAAAACCAGGAGAGGAGAGTAGACGTGGTCAAGATCAAAAAACGGGTTGAAGCCGGGAAACAGACGGGAGCAAAAACAGGAGTGAGTCAGGGTCAGCTTGCCTAGAGTAAACTGAGGTTAGCAGACGGACTGACAACAGGTGACAGAAAGACGTGGATATAAATAGTGACAGGGAGCCAATCAGAATCCGAGGCAGTTTGCGCCAAAGGAGCGGGCACAGGTGCAACACATCGGTAATCATGACATTAAAAACTGTATAACAAATAGATAAATTGATACATTGCGGCAACAAGTTCATAAAAGAAGATGTAAGTATGTACATTCAAATATATGACTAATCACAAGGCGCATCACCTACCACTAAATGATTAAACTGAGCAAAATATCGATTTTATGATTGAAAAGAATGAAAATGATATCGCTTGAAAAGTCATACAATTATGGCTATATGCAGTGACACGTTTCAATAGTATATTAATGGCTACTACATATTTTGTAGCTGAGTTAATCATATGAATGAGGTGTGTTAGAGAATGGGAACAACTAGAGCTGTGGTATGTGGAAAATAAAATGTTATCGCTCAGGCTGAGTGTTTACTATTTTGCCATATTTCCCGGATTATATGGAGCGCTGTTGAATCTCTGGCAGATTTGGGGTTTTTGGGTGCACCTCATAGAACAGGAAATGCAGTAAATATCTTAGTGAAATAAGTGTCCTGGAAATGAGAATTGAGTTGATCACTCCTAGAAAGGACAGATTTTCACTCCATTCTCAGAATTTGCTAAGGTGAGTGCTTTTGAATTTCTAATTTTATAATCATATTTTTTGTATAAAAATTCTGACCTGCATTCCGGACAATAAGGAGCACTTGATCATTTCTGACATTTCTTTTTTTTTTAGATGCTGTAGTGTAGCCTTGAAAACGCATGATTTATCCGAAACAATAGTCCCAAACCAACAATAAGTACTAGAAATTAATTAGATCGAAGGAGATGCCTGAATAACTAAAACCATCCGATTACAAGGGAGGAATGGAATTTTCACGCCATCCCTCAGCTAACATAAGATAAAAAAACAATGAGGCAGATTAATGTAGCAATCATTAGAAAGTCGTCATGTTTGAACGGGTGCATATCAAGAGCATAGGACTGTTTCTCACATTGTGTTCAATATAGTGTCACCTTTCACAATCATCTCATAAAAAAACACAATGTATAAGTCAAACTCAGTTCCTTAAGGTTCGAATCCTGCAGCTTTTAGAGCTGTGTCGGACAAAGAAAACCTCTAAAACCAGCAGGAGAGCAGAACCCCTACAGATCGAATAACAAAGTTTTCTAAAAGTCGATTGGTCAGGTCTTTGCTGACATTTAATCTTAAAAGCAAAAAAAAAGATAGAGTCTATCTGGGTTTTAACGCAAAATACTGTTAAAGAAAGCAAACGAATGAAATCAAGGTAAACTGTTGCTGACCTCCTTATTGTGAACCTCTTTGTTCATATTTGCACATCCTGGGTCATAAACAAGTGGAGGATGCCCGGCATGACTTTTCTACCAAGTGTGTAAACAATACAATTCCTCATTTCCTAATATGTCCTCACTGCTTCACTATTGTGATCACAGCATAAAACAAACACTATTTTCACAGACTTTGTACAGTGAGGTGGCGCCTCTTTTGGGGTTTTCCCACATTCCCCATTAATCCTCTGACACTTGATAGAAAAAAAGACCCATTTCCTCGCTTTTGAACATTCTACTTCCTATTTGGTCATTTTACGCACTCAGTAATATTCCACTCCTGGATTTGACACAATGTGGTACAGCCAGGGTTGAAGACTGACTGATTAGTGCAAAGTTCGGATTGTATTTAAAAAAAAACAACATTTAAATGTTATAACTATTCTGTTATCAGCGACGTGCAGTGAGGTTCGTGTCGGGTGAGGGTCTGTCAGATTTACAAATAAATGACCCTACATCTTATTCTTAGAGATCTATTCAATCACCCGGACAAAGCATCAGGCCAGTATGGAATGGAAATCGTTTATATACCGGAGCCATATCCCCCTAGTGGGAGGTGGCTAGAGTCAGGAACACCTTCATATTTCTGACTCTTTCTGGAAAATTGATACAGAGGAGGGGATTCCCAGCCACCTCGCTCAACCCAACTGATGTATTGGGAGTCATTAGGTGACCAAATCCCCCAATCCAACCCCTAATGCCAAGCGCCAAGCCGGGAGGCAATGAGTACCAATGTTGTAAGTCTTAGGTATGACTCGGCCGAGGCTTGAAACAGCAACCTCCCAGTCTCGGGGCGGGCGCCCTACCCCAAAGGCCACCGAGCTGAGAATGGAAATCAGCAAATAAAAAAAACAAAATAATGACCAACATTCCCAAGGTATCACCACAAACATCACCATCAGCCACAGAGAGCTAGAACCTGTCACCAAATGTATATTCAGATTCAGATTCAGAGTCAGATATACTTTATTGTCATCCGTGTACACGTGTATACAGAACGAAATGTCGATACATCTGACCCGCACAGTTTCCTTCGTCAGCCGGGATAGATAAGTTTAACCATGTCTTCGTCAGAATTATAGCGCAGCAGTTCGTCATCTCGCGGTTCGATGTTAGTTCCAGTTGTAAATGGGCCAGTTATTGTCCAGAGAGCGAACGTTGGAGAGGAAAATGGATGGGAGAGGCGTTTTGAAGGGTTTAGCCTTTAGCCTAGCGGTTAGCCTGGCCCGACAACCTCGCTTCCTCCTCCGGTCACACCGCTCTCTTGCCACTCTGCTTCGCTGCTTTGTAGGCCACTGGGTCTTGTTGACGTAGCAGTCCGTGGCTAAATAAACACTCCCGAGTGGTCGTAGCACCGAGCGCTTGACTTTTGGATGATCGCATATCCAGCAAAAAAACTGCGATCGTATATTAATCTGCAGTTTGAGTTGACTTTGTGCGCCGTCAAAACTGAGTCGAAGACTGGGTTTTATGACCGAAGTGTAAAAAACTGTAGCGAGCCGATGTAGCCGCAGCTGAACAGGAGCACCGCCATCTTTGATCTTTTTTCTTGATATATCTTGGAGCTGACATTCAGAAGAGGGGTAGAAACCAGAAATCATGACCAGGATGGCTTAAACCACAGCCACACTTGTCAGACTGGAGGGTTAAAAACATAGCAGTGAAATCAAAGATCAGACTCATGCAAGCGCTGGTTACTTCCATCTTCCTCTACGCTTGAAAGACATGGACTCTCAAAGCAAAACTGGGAAGGAAAACCCAGGCCACAGAGATGCGATGATACAGGAAACTTCTAGGCATCGGTTATTTAGCCCATGTGACAAACAAAACAGTGCGTAACACCATCACAGAGCACATTGGACCCTACGAAGAACTGATAGAAACTTCAGTGCTATGGTCACATCACAAGATCATCAGGACTGACCAAGATAATTCTCCAGGGCACAGTCCAAGGGGGCAGGAGGAGAGGAAGACTGGAAAACAACTAGGCTGACAATATGGAATGGACTGGTGCCAAGTTTGCCACAATTAAAGAACAGGCCAGGGACCGTAAACAGTGAAGAAGGCTGTCCAGAGTTGTGTCCTCATTGGTGCCCCCGACGACCCATGCAGACCGGATCCATGAACCTCAAACCATGAAACATCGTATTCATAATTTGATTGACAGAGCAAGAAAACAATATATAACTGGTAGCATTGAAAACAAGGTTTTATCGTTTTCTATGAAGGATATGCGTTGCTTCTCTTGAATCAAAGCTTCAATATATAGTTAATCCTGTCAGGACCAGAACGGAAACAGAACCCAATTGCGTAACGCTTACCACAAGTTTTATTGAAAGAAAGAGGAAGGGCTGCGCCCAAGATACGGTGTTCGCGGGAAGCAAGCCGCTCTCGCACTCGGACTGTGATCCGAACATGGAAGAGGATCTTCTGTAGCAAGCGATGGCGTAAAAATTGGTCGGTAGCCGGGACTGGGAGAGCAAAGCATGGTCAGGGTCGGAAACTAATCGTAAGCCAGGACGGGAGAGTAGACGTAGTTGGGATCAAAGATGGGGCGTAAGCCGGGACGGGAGAGCAGACGTGGCCCGGATCAAAACAGGTCGTAGCCGGAGACAAACGGGAGCAAAAACGGGACAGGTGGGAGTCAGGGTCGAAAAAGGCTTGCCTTGTACAAACAGATGTTCGCAGACGGACTGACAACAGGGGATTGACAGGACTGGGTTTAGATAGGGACAAGGAGCCAATCAGAACCCGCGGCGCTTAGCGCCAAA